>NW_015151034.1:464734-481975 GCF_000732505.1 Cyprinodon variegatus | reverse complement strand
TTTTTTTTTTTTTTTCTTGTCTGGTGGTATGCACCTTTGAAGTCTTTTCACTTTGGCCATTAACAAAACGAACCCCTGGAAGCTGTGGGTCCATCTGAAGAGCTGAAATTGTAGCCCCTGCCTCCTGTGCCTACGTCCTTTCTCTTCAGATTTAGGGAGGTTCAACAGTAAAATCACAATCCAGGGTAGAAAATGAGCTCTGGACTGCTGTGCTGAATCCAGACAACCTTTAGCGTTATGGACGTTAATTATGTGTTGGACACAGACATTAATGCCATGGGTCAAATTGGAACGACAGCCTTGAGGAAAAGAACTACAAAAAAAACATAAGTTGCACTAATGTTGCCAACAGCTGAAGCTACCCCTTATAAAACCCAAAACAACTCAAGGCAAGGACATTTGCATGTGTCACAAAAATAACTTGCCGGTGGGATATTATTACCGTATATGTTCTGTCAAACAAAGGATCATGGGGAACTGTATACTATACTGTAGCTCCGTCGGAGGGACGCCAGGAGGTTCCTACGCTAACTGCATTGGTGCTAGTAAGCTTACTGTTTCCTTTTCCTAGCTCCTTCTATACTACCAGCACTAATTAGATAAAACCTATTAAGGCAACCACAGATGCACTTTAGCTGTGTGTTAAGTGTCCTAACCAATTTGATGTATTTGGATTGAGCCTGAATACAGAAACTCCAGGATAAGAGATAAAGCCAGACTCAACCTAGTGTGGCTACACACATAATTGTAGGTGTTAAAAATTGAATTAATTTATGAAACAGGACATGTTAAAGAAAAAAAAAAGATAGGAGGAAAAATGATAACGAAAGGAGGAAGCATTAATAACAAGACTTAGCTTTAGACATGAAGATTTAGATAATATAGTATAAGCATAATACTGGGATTTATGAGCCCTGTGGGGAGAACAAAACAAGAGAACATTTGATATACATATGGTAAAATGGTAAATAGCTTATATCTGTATAGCACTTTATTTGCTTCTCTGTTTTCAAGATTATTTATAACACATATTTTTAAACACATTCACAAGCTGTCGTATACCAAAGTTGAGTTTTAGGTTTTTATTTTTATAACATTGTAGTTGAATGGCAAATAACACAAATGTTAACCCCTTTGTACCTAACATGTTATTAATATGTAATGCTAAGAAACTCAAATTGCAAATGATTAAGAGCTACATTCATTTGTCTTTTGACCCCTGAGATAGCCTTGTCCTCTGTGCCTCCCCAACAAAAAAAAAACAGTCTTGTTTTGCTACTGGTATGAAGCACAAGTTTCCTATTTAAACTGATATTTTGCGTTACACCTTTTTTCTGCATTTTTCAGCATCTAAGATGATAAAATTAAATTATTATAAAGATTTGTGTCCTGCTTTCATATTAAGGGGTCACAAGAGCAAATCATTAAGACTTGCTCACAGACTTGAAAAAGGTCTCCAGATTCTAGCCCTAGTCTATAATCACCAACTATTTAAGACCCTGTGCAGCAATAATACACAGCCTAAAAAAGACATGTGCCTGAAATGGGGTAATCTGAGGTAAAAAATACATACAGTGATCAGTTCCAATACATCTACACTCCATTTAGTTGATCTGAAGAGGGCGAAATTAAATGTGCAGCAGACTTTGGAAAGGATGTGCCATATGGCATTTCATTCTGTACTTTCAGGGGACCAAAATTAGATGTGCAAATGTGACCTAGAAAACACTTCATATAGGTGTGTCTTTGTGAAGTTGGGTAAAACTTATTCATTAGATTAGATTAGATTAAATTCAACTTTATTGTCATTACACAGGTACAGGTACAAGGCAACGAAATGCAGCTTAGGTCTAACCAGAAGTGCAATAGCAGCAAGTGCAGGATAAATAATGGATCCATAACTACAGGACATTGGTTACTACTGAATAAATATAGAGATGAATACCATTATAAATAATATATAGATCACTAGTGATATGAACTAAATTTACAGCTGGATATGTACCGAATATAATATACAGGTGGATATTACTATAAAAAAAAAGGTTTTTACAGTTATGTATAATAGCAAATATACAGATGGGCTTTACTACACTGCAAAAACGATCTGGAAACGAGTAAAAATGTCTTAAAATTAGTGTATTTAGCATAATTAAAGCAAGTAAATAATAAGATTTGCCAATGGAATGAGTATTTTACTCTTAAAATAAGATAATTAGATAATATCCACTTGGAATAAGACAACGTAATTGTTATTCCATTGGCAAAGTGTATCACTTAACTGCTTAATTCAAGAAAGAAATGCTCTTTTTTAAAGAAAAATAAACTTACTTAGATTTTAATTTTTTGCAGTGTATAAAATGAATAAATAAAGTTTGGACAGAAGCTATCTAAATTAAAGTGCAGTGGAAGGTAATTGCATATTACAGTTAAAGTATGTTATTGCAGATAAATGTAAATGTAAACAATTGGTACTGTGAATAAACAGTCAGCAGTGCAAATATAAACAGTCGGCGGTGCAAATTAGTATTGAGTCAAAGTGAGTAGTGTAAGATGCATATAAAGAGTTGTTACAATAGTAACAGTCAGGAGTGGAAGTGAACATTACAGTCTTGTAAAAAAACAGAATAGCAATGTTACTTGGATAAAAATTTGTTTTTTGGTGAGAACAATGAGCTTTATGATCTTAAAGCTCAATTTTGAACCTAAATAAATGTAACTATGTGTTGACTATTTTCTCCAATTGTTGTTGATGTAATATTTGAGAAACTCTTGCTGATGTACCATAGTTGTGGGGATGTTTTAAAGACAATGTAATTATTCATCTCCTAATATACCTCCAGTAGAGTAAAAGAAAATGATCTTGTTTTAGAGGTTAACTTTCATTTTACTGAGTAACAAAAAAAAAAAAAATATATATATATATATATAGAAAAGCATTGAATAAGTCAAATCTGAATGTGTCTATAATATTTCAGTGTGGTACTGAAGGTGTTTACCTTTCACCCAGTAGTTGAACCACTTGGTAGGTTCAACACAATGACCTCTCTTCAGGAGAGAAATTGAAGGCTGCCTGGATGGCTGACAGCTGTTGAAGCGAACTAGCAACAAGAAACACTGCAGTTCATGAAGAAAATTAAGTAATATAAAAATGAAATGGGATCTTAAAAAAAATGTTTAGATACTTGGATAAAAAACAAAAAAACAATACAAAGAAAAGCAAAATTATACTTTGCATAACCATCATTTATAAATGGTAAAGAGATAGTTTATTCATGTTGATAATAATTTATAAACTGTATCTAAACAATTTATAAAAAGTGAATAAATCATTTATTAAGGTATTAAGCCCAATGATGTTATGGTATGAGTAGATCCAACATGATAGGGCAAGTTAAATTAACACTAAAGGTTTGAGTTTGGGTCTTAATCCCACTAATATTAGGGATAAACTAACATGTTAGTGCAATATGATCTATTCACCTTTTAGAACTGGTTTAGATTCAGTGTATAAATTATGATTATTATGATTATTATTTGTTATTCATCATAAATGGCCTGTTTACCACTTATAATTTATGGTTATTGTAAAGAATTCCCAAAATCTACATTCTAACTCAAAAACGTCTTAAAAGATGGTATGAGGTATGGTGTCAATAATCTGTCAAAAGTCCACACACGCAGTGGATACTCCTCTGAGCAGCTTTAGTTCATTTAGGTGCTCATAAGCTACTCTTCATGTGCATGTTTAGAGTGTTACATCACAAATAGAGTCACATGGGCCCCAATATATAACACACACGAGTGTGTTTTCCTTCTCTGCTTGCGTGGGGTTTGATTTTCACACGAGCCACCTCCCTCCTTCTCACATGTTTCAAATTTTGTCACTTTGAAGGTGTTACCCAACAGACAAAGCAACCCACATATGATTGCCTACTTTTCAGCAAATCCTGCATTTTAGGAGTGTTTATTGCATGTGTTGACTTTTGGCAGAATGTTGACGCCATATTGTATTTGGGTCACAGAAACCGTGGCGTATAAATGTTTTATCACATACTTACCACTGTCACCCATAATTGCTGCCTGAGCTTGACCAATCCGCTTTGACCTCCAATGAATCATGAGAAAACATGAGCCATTAAGGATAGATTAGACTTTGAGGTGGCTGTGGCATAGGATGCATGATTTTTCCAGCAACCAGAGAGTTGTCGGTTCGAGCCCAAGTTCCATCCATCTCAGTTGTTGTGTCTTTGGGCAAGAAACTTCACTTGCGTTCCTACAGCTTTGCACCATCAGGGTTAAAGGATGAATGTGGTGTGGATTCCCAACACTTGGAAAAAATATATTCTAAGTACAGGCCAGTTACCCATTCTTCAAAGATCACATTTAGCAGCAGGGGTCTCCAACCCTGGTCCCCAAAATCTACTGTCCTGCAGGTTTGAAATGCATCCCTGCTTCAACACAGCCAAAATTGATGGCATGCTGAAGACGTAATTTGAATTAATTGTGTTGTAGCAGGGAGGCATTTAAAATCTGAAAGATAGTATTTGTTGAGGACCAGGGTTGGAGACGCCTGTTTTATGGGGTGGCGGTAGGATTTGTGGATTGGGCAACCTTTATCATTGCACTTTAATGTATAGTAATTGGTTTACAAATGTGGCCTTTGAAGGATACAGCCATAACACTCAAACGTTGTGACCTTGGTCACAACGTTTGAGTGTTTTGATCTTACTTTCTGGACCTTTTGTTTCTGTTAAGGTTTTACCTTTTGGGTCCTCAAATATGCTTTGTTCTGTTCTGTGTTGTTCTCTATATTTACATTTTTTGAATTCTTAGTTTTGCCGTCCCCTAGTGTCCTTTCCTTTCCTTTCCTTTCCTTTCCACTTATCTCCTTCTAGTTAATTCTGTCTACACCTGCTCCCTATCAGCCAATCATTCCTCCCACTGGTCTGTCTCCCATATATATACTTCCTGTTCAGTTACTCTTTGCTGGATCCCCGTCATTCTTTAGGTTTATCCATCCCTAGTGTCTCCTAGTTTTTTGATTCTTTGATTTTCTTGCTGGTCAGTTCTGGAGAATGGATTTTGTATTTTTATTTCTTCATTAAACACTACAACATCAACCAACCCTGACATTGGGTGTGCTGTGTTTTTTGTTTTTTCCTAAATTGCTGATTTACCTAAAACAATGTTTCTGAAAAGGGGAGGTACCATCTGAGGGGCATTTAGGGGATGACAGGGTTGTTGAGATCAATATTTTCAAATGGGGGACAACAATTTAATTTCGATGGAAGTTGCTTGAAGGTAAATTTTACCCAAATAAGTGGAAAAAAAAAACACAATAACAGTTTAAACTTTGATCTATGTACTTAAAATGGTTGTCTTTATGCATGCAATGAACCACATCTGTATCACTTTTAACCCTTCCTCTCATTGTTTCTCTTAGCGTATTGGAATTCCAACAGTATCTAAATGCAAAATAAATTGTTCAAAACATTAAAAAAATTATGTTTTCAGAGATAAAACATTTTCACTTCTATTTGAATTTAACCTTCATTTTCAAATTTAGCAAAGTGTTGTGTTGGTCTGTTGCATAATAGGCTAAAGAAGTACCCTGGGAACCATGGTTGCAACTTTTCAAAATCCAACAAGGTTTATGCATAATTTTTGAAGGTACCATAGTTTAGAATTTTAATAAAAGAAGCCAGTATGTATAATAACTAACCAATTGCAATTATGAATCCATTTAAAAGCATTATTTGATACATTGGAGTATTATGTGTTATCGATTAAAATGTACAATAAGGAAAGCTAGTAAACTAAAAATGAGTAAAAGAAAACAAGCAAGTATATGTCTGAAGAAAGAAAGTAAAAGAGTAAATGAAGGGCTCTTTTCAATTAGGATTTGCACAGGAGTGATCCGTCGACCCTTTCATCACTTTGATTTTATGCTTCTTCATTTAGCCAGGTTCCATTATTTAATTAGGAGAATTGAAGCGATAGTACATCATCTTGTTGCTGAGTGTTTCTCTCCTTTTCAAATTCTCTGCTTCTTTTGCGCTGCATGTCAGCCAACCCTGCCATGCTCGATAAGCATTAGTTCAACAGCACTTAAAAAAAAACAGAAAAAACAACCAAGCCATCATTATGTCTGCCAGGCGCATCGAGGGCAAACTTAGTGGAGCATTTCTGAGTCAGATACTTTGTGGATTGACTCTTTTGATCTTGAAAAATGAAAGCAAATCTTAGAGTTTGATAATTTATCTTTTTTTTCCCAGGCGCAGTTTTTCAAGAGATGTGCTTAGATTACTGATTTTAAGTGTCATCTTGCACACTTTCTCAATAAATCCCTGTAAGGGAAAGTTTTAATGTGTTTAGAATGAGAATGTGCCTGCCTGTATCAACCCCATAATTTATGGAGGCCATTTCTGGGTCTGGTATTGTCACTCAAATGTCCTAATCCTTTTCGGGTGCATTGACCTGAGGAGCCAATCGAGTGGTCTGGGACCGAGAAGGGGAGGGGTACATGGATTGATGGATTTGTGTGCATGAAAATTGAATTTTTCTTGCAAATGCTTTTTAGACAAAGAAGACAAACACAAAAGGGAGAAGAGTAAAAATAAATGTAAAAATGAATGTGAGTCTGTTGTAGAGGAAAAGGAGCTGAAGGTTATCGCTGAGAGCTCTGTCTCAGAAAGCACTGAATTGTGGAGTTGTTCCATTTCCCCCCTCGCAAAAACTCCACACCCCATTACCCCTGGCATTGGCCGCACAATAAGATGGTGGGCTTTGTAGGGAAGGCGGTGGTGTGGGGGTGATGATACATACAGACGTACCAAAATACACATTGTCTTGAGGCACACTGTAATTGAGAGGCAGCACAGTCGAGATGAGGCCCTGGTCCACTGGTTGCGGGATGCAGACGTAACTAGTCAACTGATGCAGAAGAGAAGAAAATGATGGAGGGAGGAGAAAAGGGAGGGGATAATTGGGGGTGGGGGGTACGAAACTCATGATAAACACATCCATCCTCATTATTAAAATAACCCGCCTGCCACGGACCAGTGCAGTCACTACCCCTCCCAAACCCATCTTTGTCATTCACCATCAGTTGCTTCTCCTCTTGCATGTGCACACTCAAACACACATTTCAAATTGAAGCAAACCAACTCCAATTCAATTTTATTCACATCTGCTCTTCTGTTATTCAGTCAGACAAGTGATAAAATCTCAGAAGTGTGGTTCAAAATCACCAACAGGTGCGATTTTATCAGTCAGAAGAGTTTGATTTGTCCACAGACTATGAGAAAAGCTGTGGAATGCAGCAGCTGGATTAGACCGTTAGCCTAAGGGCTTTATACTGTTAGAAAATCACACACAGAAAAACACAGCTTCCTGTTATTATAACATGCTCTTTGTACTTCAGTGACTTATATAGGAAGGCTTTCTTGGTGAATTCAACATTTCTTCAGTGTATTAGAGTGCTAATGTTATCATGATACAGTACATATGTACAGCCCCAACTCTTTCAATGTGTCTGCTTATGTTTCTCCATAATAGTGGTCAAAAATAGCCTTTCAAGATCATCTATTTATTTATGGAAAGAAAATCAATTTATGAATGGTTGTTCTACTTTCTGTCTACATAAGGTTCAGGTTCATATATTTATTTTTTCTCCTACTCAAAACACTTGTTCTTTTATAAAATTCTATACAATACTAAGCAAACAGTTGTACCCTTGGAGAATAGTGAATAAACAACATCTATCCATATAAACAGCATATATATCTGTTAATGTCTTTCACAAAGAAAAATGCTCATATCCAATAACCCCTTATGTTTTTTTTTTTCATTTTTAATTAGAGATAAATAAATAGAAGGTTAAATGTTAAAAAAGCAGATGGAAAGGCAATTTTTACACATAGGAAGAAGACAAACTAGCTTGCAAAGGTATTTCTACCACTTTTATTTTTCATATTCCTACCTCAATGTATCTTATTAGGATCCTATGTGATGGAGCACCATAAAATATTGCATAAAGGAGGATGGAAAATGAGACCTGGGCTGTGTCCGAACATTCGCCCTAACCCCTAAATCCCTTAATCATTATATAGATCATTATATAGAGCAGGGACTTAATAATACTACTTCAGCGATAGTTTCAAGGTGTTGCTTTATTGTATGTCTCGTACCATGTCTTTGGGTTGTGCTGTTCTTTTTACATCTCGTTACAGCTGATGAAGCAGACTGAAAATGTTTTGTCATTGTCTCCTTTCTATCTCCTCTATCTTTCAACTTTTCTCTTTTTTTCTTCTCTTTTTTCCTTTTTCTTCTTCTGTTTTTCTGCTCTATTTACATTGCTGTGTCCATATAAACTGTAAAACTCCCTGCATAAATATAATAAAGCAATTTATATGCATGAAACAACTGGAGCAATATGGCAATTGCCATACTGCTACACTTGTGAAAGTAAAATCTGTTGGGCTCTTTTTGGCATCAAGACAATTATTCTTATTGCCACATTGCCAGACGGGATACTGTCTGGCAAAAAAAAAAGTTGACTTACCATTTGGATAGATGATCACTACTTTTTCGTTCCCCGTTGGTCATGTAACTCCCCCTTCCCACATGGTGCATGCACCATCTTTGATATTTGTTGCCATAGTCTCTACGTGAAGGCAGGCGGCTATTACAACAAATCCATACAATAAAGCAAATTTAAACAGATTTTTTTCAGGATTACCCTCCGTGTACCTCTGCTTACCTTGTAGTGAGCTCTGTGCTTGCAAAAAGAGTATCTTCATGGCATGATAATGCCTCTGTGATGTTTCAATGAGTATATGGCATATGGAGAGTCTAGTGCAGAGTCCTGCATGGGTCTGATTCTTCGAAACTGTATCCACCCGCACCCGTAGAGTTCAGAACCGAGACACTATCCATTATCCGCAATTGTACCCATTTAAAACCCGACACCCTGCAATCAAGGGTGGTTTTTTTTTAACCTAAAGATGTACATTTTATACAGGCATACATTGGATAGCATGGTAGAGGACTCTGGTCTAGTGGGGTCTTAGTTTTAAACCAATTACAGTTTTTGTTTGTAGACCTAATTTTGTTCACATTTCAGCAGAGCATGTGTTTCAACATGTAGTAGACTTCATCTAACATGGCTTTAACAACAGATTTCCTTTTGCACCTTATCTTTAAGTCTGGAATGTGGGGTGTTGGATCAATAGGTTGACTGTCAAAGGATTTTCCAAATGGTGTAGAACCCTACAGCTCCTCAGGCCTTACAATTATGAAGAGTTTTTTTTCCAACCCTGCTACTCATGGCATAGTGCCCTGCATGTTATAAACTGCTTTAACACAACTTTCAGTTCAGCAAAAGCCATTTAATCAGCCATCAATCAGAATCTGGTGTGCTCAAGCAAGGAAAGATCTAAAACATGCAGGGCAGTGTGCCTTAAGGAGCAGAGCTGAATAACAATGATCTAGAAAATAAAATCCCAATAGAATATAAAGAAGTTTCTGGTTGTGGTATTACAAAATGTAGAAAAGTTCCAGGAGTTTGGGCAGTGGTGGCTTTTGCATTTATTTTATCCGAAGTGAACCTTACATGTTACCCACCAAGATATTTTTGATTTTGTAAAAATCAAATGTAATATCATCTGGAAATAAGATAGTGTTCAATACCATATTTAGCCCAAATATATTTTCTTACATGCACAAATTAGGGAGGCATATTTCCTATTGAGTGGCAATAAACATAAGCTTGACCACCCCTGTACTCTGCAGCCCCCTTTTTTAAGGGCTGAGAAAATAAAAGTAAAAATTAATTTCAGACACATATTGCTGTATAAATATAATATCTTAAATAGATACCTGGCCCAATTAGTGAGAGAAGGTGCGGTCAGCAAGTAGACAAAAGTTTCCATCCTGACATTTCATTATTTTCTCCCCTGTAGAGCATACATGTCTTCAGACTTTCTAATTATCTTCACCTTGAAATGGCCAGGGACAGCTAAAATTTGAGTCATCACATCACTTTTCTCTTTGAAAAAAAAAACAGTTGTGAGGGTTTCTGAGGCCTCGTGAAATTCAAAGTACCTTTATGAGAACAACAAATTTGTCATAAAAGTCAATGCAGCTGTAAAGCTGTGGAGGTGAGACTGCAGAGTTACTAGTGGATTGTAGTTTTAGGTTGTGAGAAAGGATGCTTTAAGTATCACTAGAGCCCTAAATTTGTTATGGAGCATCAAATAACTTAAGCTATCTATCTATAAATCTCAGTTACTATCATGACTAGCACAGTTTCGAAGTGTTTCGGCCCAAGCCCCAGGCTACATTGAAAGCTGATCATGCTTAAATCATTTTAGATGAAAAAAAAAGGAATAATTAATTAATCAGATTTTTATTAGTTTAGATTCAATGAAATAATTTAGCATTTTAATTACATTCTAATATCCTACATCACCAAGCCTAGTATACACTTTTTAAATAAGGGGCGTCAAACTTACCTTCTCAAAGGCATATATCCCTGGTCAGGGACACCTGAACAAATGGCTGAATTACCTAATAGCATGCAGCCAAGTTCTCCAGAGATGTAGTAATAATTAGATTATATACTCAGCTTTGTACTTCGATACTTATTGTTAAAATTATGCCCTTTCAGCTCATATTATCGCACATTTTACTGTACTTGCGCATTTATCTTCATGTTTGGGCAGTTGTTCTATTTCATATTTTTTTTTAAATATATTGGAACATAGCAAGTGACACTTTCGACTATAGTCCATTTATTATCAGTGTATGGAGAACTGGTCATTCACAATGTTCAACCCACAATTGACTAAAATGAAAGGTGTGCTCAATTGCCATCGCTACCAAAATAATCGTGCAGTGGTAAACAAGATATATTTGATCCTGTCTTTTTAAACAGCGCTTTCCTGGTTGCAGTGAAATAAAAAGCTAGACATGTTTTTACACTGTGTCTTTTAAAGCTTGAGAATTCATGTGCACCGTCACCTGCTTCAGCAACAGTTCAAGGTGCTGGTTCAGGCTCTGTTGGGGGTAGCTGTCAGCCTTACAGCTGGTACAGATCTAATCTTGCCTCACTCCATCTGCCCATTTCAGTAATTGTTCATATACAACCAGCCCTGCCCAGTTGGAATTAAGTGTGTGTGTGTTTGTGTGTGTGGGATGGGGAGGATTTGTTATATTCCTTTGAATGCTTGTGAACAGCTCGAGCCAGCAGGGTGGCTGCCCTCTAATTTTAGTAAAGGCCAGGTGTTGAATATCACCTGCTGCTTTGTGTACATGTGTTAAAACTCACAAAGCTTAAAGGGGTCATAGAATGCAAAACCAAGTTGACATTGTCAGAAATTAATAACGATAGTGCAGTGGGTGAAATGGATGTACAGAGAAGTTCAAACCCCATTGACACCCTCTTTCTCTGCAAATCTCACAATTCTAAAGTTCTACCATTAAACGGGCAAATTCAAGCGAAGCCCAAAGTTGACGTAAACCCAGGGATGGTGCCTTATTTAGTAATCTGTAATGAAGTGTCGACTGCTGGGCCGCTGACTTGACCTGGCCTGTGAGAGAGCCATGAGCCGTTCGTCCTAAGCCGCCTGTGTCCAGGGTACCGTCACAGGGTCGGGTTTGGTCGCTGCGACCCCCGCTGGCTCCGACTAGCTCCGGAGCAGATGGCTCAGTTTTACTGCACTGTAGTCGACCAAAATCCCAGACGATTTTGAAATCCCCCCCACCGACATTTTTTTAAGTATGAAAAGTAGGACATGACCGGGACAAAGGCTACGTCCGGTCACCCGACATAAAAAATTTCGATATTTCATTGAGTGAGTGCTTGTTGCTATGATGTGTCTTTGCTTAGCAGCTTCGCTCGTTGCAAACCAACCAATCAATGCACAGCTCATCTAAATATTCACAAACATACCATAAAAGTTAGAAAACCTCTCGTTTCATTCTTGGGCTTTAAACCAGGCTTGCATTAGTGTGCACCAAACAGCATATATATATTTCAGCCCAGTTACACACTCTAATTAGAGACCTTAACGACTAGCACCAAATACCCAATATAATCATTCTATGAACCCTTTAAATTCCATGAGATCTGTACCAGAAAGAGGATGAAGCTGTTACCAAATAGTTATATTTACATAAACTTTTATTGTAAGTTTTACAGTACATTTTTTGTTATAACAAGACAAGAGACAATAAAGCAAAAAAAAGCACAATGGCATACTTTTATTGAATACACATGCATTGCATTGCTATAAAAGTTATAGTGAATTAATTTTGAATTGATACCTTACAAAGTCTTAAGGATCAGCTTCATTATAGCCATAGTTGATGCATTTAACGTGAAACCATGTTGGTGCTTTTTAGGTTTTGCAATGCAAACTCTAGATGAAATAAGCATTTTCAAATGCATGTGTGATTTTTTGTGCAATGGTAGATAAACCATGTGAGATAGTAGTTTAACATACATCCGAGTATGTTTATTTTGCTCGTGGCAAATTTGAAATAAATGTGATGCATTATTCAACCCTGACGTTGAATATTCTCTGACATAGATAAAGTCAAAAATTAAAACTTTGAGGTCCAGTGTGTTAAGACTGAATGGGCCTTCAGCCTTCAGAAGTTTTGGGTGAAGTTTTGGGTGCAAAGTAATTTAGATTTGTGATTCAGTAGTGATTCAGTAGTGCACTTATGGAAACCTTTTTTTTTTTTTTTTTTTTTTAACCTTGTTTGACTTAATCCTAAAGCAAATCATATCCCAAAACCCAAACTTTGCAGATTAAAGGGTGGAGAATATTCCAATTTAACCATTTACACAAAACAATTTTCCAAATCTGCAACTTTGGAGCCGGAATTTATGTAACTTTTTTCAGTAAGTCTGAAAAGAGTTAGTTTGAATGTCAGGTACAAACTGACATTCAAAAATGTCTGTGGTCATTACGGCCACAGAGGAGTCGTTAGTACAAACCCAGATGATGTACAGATTCTTTCTGCATGTAGACCTATCTGGGTCATCTTTCAAAAAAGAAAAAAAAACTCAATGCAGCTGGGCACAAATTAATGTAGTGGTGTGGCAGAGAAACATTATACAATTGACCAAAATGAAACAAATGACTTGAATTTCAGTATTATGCCATGTTTATTTGAAAAATAATATACAGAATTTCAAAAGACATCCATTTGGCAATTATTCATTTTCAATTTTTATGATTAATCTTCAGCTATTTCATAATTGTTTTTTTCACTTTTCTTTCACTTTCATATAGGAGTGCTCTATAAATATTCTATATTATAATTATGTAATATATTGTTTTATCATTATTTCAACTATATGGCTTATAACTTCATCTTTTTTTTACAACCACTCTCAGCTGCATGAAGAAAAAACTGTGTTTTTATTCGGGCAGAACCAAACTGGTTTGCACATCTTAACATTTGTGCAGCGATCTTTGTAGATCACCTGCAACATGTCAAACTTATTGCCCATACCTATTTGCAGCTTATTTGGAATCTTTGAAGATCAGGCTCAAACAGCCTAATCAAGATGTAAAGATATCCTACTTATGTCAAATACATCATATCTGCTGTAACTAAAAAAGATCATATAAATGAACACATACTTTCCTATTCGCAGAGAAATACTCTACCTAAACACATTTGTAACAATCACTTTAACCAGTGGTGACCATTTAACTGATCTTAACGTTGTGTGTGAGAGTGAAAATGAAGCGTGAGTAAAATAATGTATTTTTCCAGTCTGAGTGAGGTCTTACAAAAGATTGTTTCTGAGCCGCTTCAATAGAACCAAGAATGGAGAGATATTGATCCCACTGGTTGTTGAAATATCTCTTCTTACTCTGCCATCCTCACACTCTCATCTTCTTCTCATTGCTTTTCTAGCTTATTTCACCCTTATCATTGTAGATGTGTTTTCATGAGTGTGTGTAGATGTCTCACCATATTTCAGTAACTTTGTAGGCTTGGTGTTGCAAAAAAGTGTAATAGAATTCTTTGAAGACATTTTTAAGGTGATGGACAATCAAACATTATTTGGAGAGGAAAACTGATTTATACAAGCAGAGGTAACACACACACACACACACATATATATATATATATATATATATATATATATATATATATATATATATATATATATATGAAGGGATTTTACCATGAGGTCATTGATGCTCCTCATCATTACCTATGTTTATGTGTGTGTCCTGTATAACAAAGATAAATAGGTGTTCCCTTACAGAATTGGTCTAGCTGTCACAGAATGATGACAAACGAAGCCCCACGTCCCCTGATGATGATGAAACTAATGGATTCACAGCTTGTTTCCCTCGTTCTGATCTCCTAATGTAAAAGAAGCCATGAGGTGTTTTTTGTGAAGCTGCAAATACAAACAAAAAAGGACTTGGAAGGCAAAGAGAGCAATTTCTTTAAAAGTCAAATTGATATTTTCAAAAACCAACTTCATTCCTGTTTTTTCTTAGTTGGAGGAGCTTACTGGTCATTAGCAGAAACTTTCATAAGATATGGCTCATCTGTCCCACAAGGGGACATTTCTCCTCATCTTTACCCACATTAAACTGTGGACTAAGTAATTTTATTGGCACCCAAAGGAGTCCAGCAGAAAACAACCATATTGACTAAACCTACATATTCATATTAGAGTTAAAACACCAGTATTACCACGAAGGGGATGATTATTTAAGCATTTTACAATAAGAAACAGTAACCATGTTTACCTTATGGACAGTTTCCAAAATATGATTATAAAAGTGTGGTAAATTATTTTACCAATTGAAGCTGAGATACCTTAAAATTGAGGTTGAACGGCACCTGTGCTCCTAGGGTTGTGTCAGTTAAGATGCAAAATATGCACAAAAGGCTCTTTATCTAGCGAACATTTAAAAATGAGGGTAGAGTCTACAAAGTAGAACATTGGCTTTAAAGAATTTTAACTTTTACTTGAATACTTGAACATTCTTGTAGAAAATATAATAGCTATGACTGAAGTAAGTTTGATCAGCAGTCAAAATAGCAATAAACCAGCTTGAACCAGAAGCCACAATAGCAATTCAAATCTGAAAAACACAGAGAAAAGACTAAAGAAATGTATTAATTGTTACTTGGTCTTTAGCCCTCAGACGTCAGCAGGAAACATAGCGCTTAAAGGGAACACCGTTTTTTTTTTTTTTACATTGGCCTCTTGATTTTACGTTATTACATAGTGGTCTACTCACCCATATGAGTTTTGTGTCATTTGGAGCTGTTCCGAAGATATTCTGTCTTGTTATATCCAAGTAACGTCTTCCTTTGGGCAACGAGTTTAAGGCACAGACTAAAATGTTCATAATGTATTCGTTATGGTATGCCAACATTCATAACATGTAGGCCAATCACTGTCCCCCAGACATCCGCAGTTATAAAGGAAGACGTTACTTGGATGTAACAAAACCGAATATTTTCGGAACAGCTCCAAATGACATACAACTCATATGGGGGAGTAGAACATGATGTAATAATGTAAAATCAAGGGGCCAATGTTAAAAAAAAACAGTGTTCTCCTTTAATTTTGATAAATATGCATTAACAGGTGTAAAGAACAGGGCTGTTTCTTCTCCAGGCATGAAACTGGTGGTGGAGTGGAGATAGATGAAGTTGGTCAGTCTGTAGACTGCTGGTTAGTGAGACAGTATGCTGGGCTTCATGGAGAGATCCAGTGGATTGCGTGAGCTGATACTAGAGCTTCGCTCAGGGACCTGGAAGATGGAAGTCTGGTTTGCAGCATAAAGCGACAGTGGAGAGGAAATACTCCCCATTGAAAAGAAACCTCTGCAGAACCAGGCTCAACATGGTGGTCTTCTGCCGGACCAGTTGAAATGAGACACAGAATGCATTAAGAGTCTGGGAGAAATGAAACTCTGTTGAAGTTTTAGCTACGATGGTGGAGGAGGGGCTGGAGGTGGGTTGAAACCGTGTCATCTGAATGAAATCACACGGTGCAACCACCGCCTGTACACTAGCTAGGAGACGAGTTGTGGATCGGAGGCCTTTTAAGATGAACTTTGGATGGTGATTGGCTTTTGTGGAGGGGTGGTTTGGAGCCGATCGGGTATGTGGTACAGTAAGCGAATGAGGGCGAATAATCAGTTTATTCAGTTGAACTTCCGCCTAGGCTCCATTAAACACCACCTCAGTGTGGAGTACTTTGAAAGGCTAGTGCGTACTGTACCATCCCTTTCCCCAATAATGAATGTCAAAAATTCGCTCTATAGACTTCATTTCACACCTTACTCTAACACAAAGGGGTCTTTGCATTAGACTAACAAAAACAGCCTGCCCTAAATATAGAAAGCTGTAGAAAGAGAAAACAAGATACAGATGTAATCTCTCTTCTCTGCCAGAACACCTGCACAGACTAACTACTGTGACACACCTATCAGCACTCACATGTTTTACATATAAAATATCTGTAGTAGTGTAAGGTCCCCTCCTATTTTAAACACTTCACTGTCACACTGGTCTCTGAAGGTTTGAACACAAGATTGTCAGATATGATCCTATCACTGAACCCTGGTCTATTTTGGTCAGACCTAGGCAGTAACTGGAATTGAATACCGTGCATTAAAATGTCTCAGGTTGTGATTCACAAGTGTAGACAGTTGGGGCTCATCATCCACAATCAATATGAGCTTAAAGTAGAGCTGATTCCCTGACAGATCACAGACTGGTTTGCTCCATTAATGGTGATAAGGCCTTGTTGGAAATTTAACCTCAAGACTCCTTTTTTAAATCACATGACTACCTGGCTGGGTCCCTCAATAACCATCCACCATTACTGACCTACCTTTCTACCTTCCAATACTCCACTATCTCTCATGTGCTCTCCTAGAGGAAAGAACAAAGAAGTCATTACCAACAGGCACCACTCACTACCCTCTGCTGAGCTCAGCCTCTGCAGGTCAGTCACCTTGTCCCTCATGCCACCGAATCAGATCCTCCAGCTGTAAGCTTACTATACAGGGGGGGACAAACGGGTCAATTGTCCAAGCGCAGGACAGAGGGGTGCCCAAAAGTGACACACTGACCATTAAAAATACAGACAGAAGTAATTTTTCAGAAAGTATTTGCGAGAAAAATATCAAATATTATAGTAACTTCACACACGCACACACACACACACACACA
>NW_015151034.1:463425-464720 GCF_000732505.1 Cyprinodon variegatus | reverse complement strand
TATATATATATATATTTATATATATATATTAAATAAGGGGCCATTAGAACTCCCATTAGAACTCTCCCCACCTCAACATAAAATGTTTTGACCAGGACTACAAGTTTTAAAGTTCCTTTTGCTGCAAACTAAGAATGTCACCAAAGGCTTGAGGGATTTTAAGAGGATGAGGATGAGTCAGGAACAGGTCCAGGAACAGAATTGCAGAAGAATGATGCCCTTTCAGAGCCAAGTAAAAAGCAATGCATTTATCAATATGATTTTAAAGCATAGCATCCTCTAACTAGTGTAAGGGGAAAAAAAACACATTTTCTTTAGCAGAAATACTTGAGCTTAGCTCCAAAAGAGCAGAAAGATGGCAGAGGTCCAGGTGCAGTGTGAAAGACAGAGCGGAGCAGGAGAGCAAGCTGAGGCGGGGAGCTTGGTTGACAGTGTATTTGAGGTGAAGAAGAGAGTCATCCTTACCGATAACAGAGACCGTGCAGGTGGAGGGGCTTGCTGCCCAACCACAGAGTCTGAGCGAAGGAGAGCTGCTCGGTAGGTGTAGAAGGTAGGGCCAAAAGGACTCTGTTGTCCCAGACCCTAGCATAGGTGTCAGCTGTCTGATTTATATTATATCCTCTCACATCCGTATATATATATTTTAAAAATTATTTATTCATCATAAAGGAAAATAATTTATTCATTAAAGTGCTTGCATTAATAAACTGTCTAAACTTCTCTTTGGTGTCGATAATTGTTTCCCATACAGGGTTATACTCAGACACAAAACTTGATAATTCAGCTAGACAGCATAAATAGTTAAAACAGTAATTTATCAATAATATGAGTAAACACAGGCTGCAATCAGCTTGGGGAGAAGTAGGAAGGTCAGTAGCTGTGTAACAAATGATGGCTTGGTGAAAAAACAAAATAAAGCCACTAACCTTCTTAATTTTAAAGAGTAATTTTCTTGTTTTTTTTTTAACTTACACTAAGGCTTTTCAGAATCTGGCAAAGACTGGCTGTGGAAGGCAGATATAAAAAGCCAGGTTATTAATTGTCACTGATGCAGGTTAATGAGCTGCATGCAGGAGGAGCCATTTTGTAAATCAAAGAGCAGGGCTAAGAACACAGATTACAGCCAGTAGCAGACAAAAGCTGGGTAAACATGACGCATGAGAAGTTAAGGCTTCCTTTTCCATTCCTATTCCGTACAATATGCAATCCAAAAAGATGTAAAGTAGAAAATGGTCCAGAAGATGATGCTTCCTAACCTGACAACAGCCAGATGCATGTCTCGCTCCGCCTAGCTC
>NW_015151034.1:460790-463382 GCF_000732505.1 Cyprinodon variegatus | reverse complement strand
ATAAAGATGACAGACAAGTGGCTTATCCAATCATATGCAAGGAGTTTTGATAAGGCCCAGCCTTCAGTAAAGGCAATTCCTATGGCGGTGTCCCAGCTGTTTGTGAGTGGAGCTAGGCGGAGCGAGACATGCATCTGGCTGTTGTCAGGTTAGATGCTTCCACCAGTTTGATTAATAATGTGTTATGGGTTAGGTACCTTTCCTGTAAAAATACTTATGTCCATACTGGCCAATCCTCTTTTGCTTTCTGCGGCATAAGATTGGAAGTCATTCTTTTTCTGAGAGAGTGAGAAACAAAATTTTCTAAAATACTGTTTGAACAACAATATTTATGATGAAAAACAGTACATGTTTGACACAAGGCTGCAATAACATACATGAGAAGTAAAAAAAAAAAAAAACACTTGTCATTTGTTCCCTGTGTGACATTTGTTTCTTGATATTTATACGACATCTCCTTCAGTACATTGCGATGCCGCCAAAGCTACAGCAAGCCACAGTTGTGTGTGTCAGAAGACTATTTAACAGCATCCTTGCTTCCGAATGGGAGCTCTATCTCCTGCCAGAGCTACAGAACCTCTCTGAAAACGACAGATAAGGCTGCTCAATGCTTCAGCCACTACCAGAAGCCAACACCAACACACAGGCCTATGCAACACCCACTTGCATATTCAGAGCACATTAAAAAAAGACTGCAACACACTGCTGGATGTTTACGAAGGGTAGCCAGTCTACACAGATGCTTTAACAAGAGCGTAAATGTAGCCATGGGTTGTGACTCACAAATATAAAGTAATACATGCAGAAAAATTCACTCCTACTGCTATGTTCCAACATGCATTAGTAAAAGCTTTTGAATAGTTTTATCCCACTTTAAAGTGGGATCCAAAGTGTGGGTGTGAGAGAAACCTGAAAAAAGATGGAAAATATGTGTGTTAATGTCTGTTTGTGTAAACGTCCCTGACTTTGAAATGTAAATTATACAAGGGGGTATGTTGCCAGGTACATTGACAGAGTGCAAGGTGGGGAAGTGGGCCCATTTTTACAGTGTGAAATGAGCCACTTAAGGGGGGCTCTTAACAAACAAACATTTGCATTTTAAAGACACTTTTAAACTAAAAAAGTAATGTACCAACAGATGCGCAGTGCTCTGAGTTTTCAGTTGTTTATATATATATATATATCTATATATATATATATATATATATATATATATATATACTTCAGCATGACCACAAAACACAACAATAATATATATTTCTAAAACATCTTATTTTTATTTTATTACAGAAAATAAAAATAATCACATCTACATAATAATATTGCAGATTAGTTTTTAATGTTTTTACGACGTGTAGACCTTTTATTAAATAATTAATAACAAACAGCTTATTTTCCATAATTGGACCTGTAGTTACGTTTTTGGAGAAGTAGTTTTTAACTATAACTACTTACTTTTTTTTATTAACTTACCCAAAACTGCTTATAGGGCACTTTCAGGACAGCATTACACAGACCAACATTTTGCTCTTTTGATAGTTTGCGTAGTTGGTGCAGGTTTACACTTGTCCTGATTTGATTGCCAAAGTTTTAAATATATATAAGGGACTGATTTGTGTTTGTTTAGCAAACGATAAATGCCTTCTGATGTTTTGTCCAGGAGTTGCTAAACACAATAAATGTGACAGTTTTAGTCCATATCCTTTGTACTGTTGCACAGGAACCACTGACTCGAGCCACAGTGACTGTGATAAATTGTTAAGCTTTAGAAACCATAAACCTAGTTTGCTCCACAGTCTTTTTAAAGCTGCCACAATTCAAACATACTGCTTATGTACTTTTTAGTTTTTACTTCTATCCATCCTTTTAAGTATATGGGTAAATAAAGCTATCTGCTCAACATCCAGCTTCCTTAGCAGTGTTATTTTGTAGCCAACCCTCCCATACAACTTTAATCAGTTTTCCTTCAAAGTTTTTTTTTAGCAAGAACATGGCATTTTTATGTTAAAAATTTATTTTATTGGTCTGGTGGGATCTTTAAATTGCCTTAGAAATGAAATAGGGATTTTCACAGTTGAATATTGTAATCATAATTAATTATAAATTAACAAATATAACTAATTGTGATATATAAGTGTTGAATAAATGTATAGAATACATGAATTTAATTAGTGAAATGCTGTAAATGTTTTTTTTTTTTTGACAGACATATTAGATTTAGTCTTAGTCTTCAGGACGAAAACTATTATTAGTCATAGTGGCATTTTAGTCATTACAATATGTGATAGTTTTAGTTTTAGTCGACTAAATTTTAAAAATGTTTTAGTCTAGTTTTAGTCAGTTTAATAGCTGGGTATAAAATGCTGCACTGCAGTTTGTCATTGCTGCTGGGGGGGAAAATTTGATTTATACAATTCAAATAAACTTTTTTTTTATGAATGAATGCCCTACTTTATAAAACAGCATCTCACAAAACTTGTGAAAATTGCAGATCTAGTTCAACACATCAGATTGTTTAAAATAGCAGACAGACAAGCTAACAAAATGTACAATAAAGAATGGTTTTAGACATACAAGAATTCTAACCCAAAG
>NW_015151034.1:445374-460585 GCF_000732505.1 Cyprinodon variegatus | reverse complement strand
ATTTAAAGGCAACAGAAAATGTTTTAATGAAAATACAAGGAAACATTTACAGCATATTTAGAAACAAAATAGAAATAGAAATAGATAGAAACGAGAACAATGAAAGAGAAATTTTCAAAGATATATGTAACTTTTTATCTGGCTCTTTGCACAAAAATAAACAGTAAGCAATGAAATGTTTTCTTTGCATATAATTTAGGAATTAATTTTGGTAGAAATTAAAACATGTTTAGTATCTCCTCTTGTGAGCTGGAAGAAATAAAACGTTGATAGTTAGACAAAGGGATTTTTTACACTTGGCAGAGGATGATCAGCCACATGGTTTATTAAGTAGCGAGAGCAGGAAGAGCCAGACTATTGAGAGCGAACCTTCAGTTTGGAGAGTAAAGTGCAGCCTTGGACCTAGCGCGTGCAAAGAAGTATTTCTGCACAAGCACAGCTGGAAGAGCGGAGTTTGTCAGAGTTAAGTACAGGATTTCGGCTTATTTTAGCCCCTGCCGCTGCTGCCATGGTCCATCTGTGGTCATACAGAATGTGCACCATCGCACGCCAGGTGTTGGGCGTGACCAAACGAGACGCAGCAGCACGGTTGATACTACTTGGCTTGTCTAACAGATTACAGCACAATGATCCATTTTAAACGTCTGACCAACCACCCACGAAATTTTATTTAGTCTCATCTCCTCTTAATAAGGAAGACTCAAACCTATGACTAGTCACGTTTTAATCATCAAAGATCCACGTTTAGCTCGTTGGTTTTCATTAGCGTCATGAAAAAAGGGAGAGTCAACGAAATAATTTCGTCATCGTTGATGAAAACAACACTGGTCGCAGGGACTTAAAGCTATTGCTCCTAACCATAATCACTAAAGATGTATTTCACTTTTGCTATAAGATATATATATATATACATTTAAAATCTGTTTGAGTCAGTTTGTTTGACCTGTAAACATGGATGGATGGCTTTTGGTTTAAATCTCAAATCCTCCATGTAGCTTGACATTTAGCAATGGCAATAAACAAATTTATAGCCATGCTTTTCTACTAAACAATTAAGATGAGGTGTAAAAACAGTAATTCTTAGAAGGGACTTAATATTCTCTCCACCAATCTTTCTTCTCACTGTGCTCGATAAATAGGTTACCTCGCAAGCTTTCTTACTTAAGGGAGCACGGACTCAAGAGGTTTTGTTCTCACTACCTATCCCCATCTGCATAGACAGCCCCAGTTCTGTGAGAGAAAAAGAGAAAACCCAGAGCTGTGGTGGGTATTGTATAAAAGTAGGTCAAAATGGCCAACTATTTTGGCCAGGAATGAAAGTGTGAGTCATTTGTGCATTTTGGAAAGGGGACATTGGATAAATTAAACTTCAGCTTTTGAACTGAAAAGTTAGAAAAAAAAGGATGAAAAACATGTTTAAATCTATCTAAAGTACACATGCTTAGCAGGAACGCGATAAACAAGAAAAGGAATGAAGTAAGTCAGAGAGCTAAATTATTTCAACTGAGAGACGGAAAGTAAAATAAGGAGACTTCCAGGGTGTTTTCAGTCCTTTTTTTTTTAGCTCTTTGGTGTTTAATTTATTTAGGGTTTTTTTTTAAGCTTTTTTGGGGGCTTTCTGTCTCTTTGGAGAAAATAATGATCCTGAAAGAGGCCTCTGAAAGTAAATCCAAACAAAACCTTTTCTGAAACCATCCCATGGCTGGTTTTTAAAGATAAGGCCAAGACAACCCATGTTGAATAATAGTACTGCTATCCATTGCATGTCTATGCGTTGCTCAGAATTGTTTACAGCATCCAAGTGTGCCTATGTGCTGTAGTAGAGATGACATTATTGCAAAGAATGCACTTATAAAAGCACAGTTAGAGGGTTTTTTGTACTCCAAGGTTCTCTTAAATTTACCTAAATATCTAATTTAGACCAAAATAGTCTACCATTGTAAATATATTTTAACAAGCAAAGCAAATGGAACTGCCCTTCAAAAGCTGTGTATTACATTAATTTAATAAAACAGCAAGGTTGAGTACCTCTTGCAAGACAGAAGTCTTTGAAGTTTGCAAATCAGAAGGATTTAGTTCTTTGGTAATGCAGTGTTAAGCTGATAAGACAACTATAGCTGTATCATCAGTAGGTGCTGAAACTGCACTGAATCATTTATGCTTTGTACAAAAAATTGAGACATCAACCTTGCAAAACCTTTGTCAGAGCTCTCCTTACATGAAAGCCCTCAGGCCTCAGTCAATTATGGAAACATTGCATAAAATTAATTACCATTTTTTACCTAAGCTAAGTGATTGACTGATAAGGTCATACAAATTCAATTACCTTAATCTGTAGCTCCTAAAAATGGTTCTAAAAGCTACTGAATAATATATTGTGCTTAGGAATTTCCTCTGTACCTAAAGAAGGACACAGCATAATATGTTATGTTTAAAGATGATCTTATTGTAAAATATTATAAATACATAACCAAACCAAGACTTTAAGAAACGTAAACTTTTATCTTTACTAAGCCCAGATACAGATAATTGTAGACAAATATGTGTGCATTTCTATCGAAATAAATGCATTTAGTTCACACCGTTTGTGCATACAGCAAAGAACGTACTCTGAACAAGGGGTTAAATTCCATAGAGTCACAGCGAATTCAGAAACTGCATTAAAAACTTTGGCAAGCAAACTAAAAAATTTGACAAACACAAAACATGTGCGAAGGAAAAACCCTACAAAGGAGAAATTTGCAATCACAGAAAATAGAGAGCACTAAAGAACAAAAAATGCTGTTGTAAGGATTATTCTTGTGAATGATGTGTGAGTCGGTTAAACCCTGATCATACCGGCCTCTTGCATGTCATTTCCCTTGTAGTTTATCTAATTAGCACAGTTCCTCTGTCCATGTATATATACAGTTATCATCTTAATTATGCACATAACAGAGATTTGAGAATCAAATGGGGGGCACGGACAGAGTGGATTATTCTTAACAGCGGGTTCTCTGTGTTTTTATCTGGGACAATATTTTGATATGGCTGGAGTCAGGGGTGTCTCCTCATTTACAAACGTATATCATGTAACAATGTGATGATGTGACATACTGTTGTATAAAATGCTCCTTTGATGCGGGGCAACTGACTATTTAACACTGTAAATACAAAACCTGCTGCAAACACAAAAATTATGCCAACGTCTAAACACCCAAAAAAAAAACATTGAAAGGGTAAATGCTAGAAGTGTGCCACAAAACAGTAGGACTCCAGACCACTATGGTGAAACACTCATCAACTATGTGACAGAGCCATAGTAAAGCTCACTGGAAGTTCAGAGAGATTCATTTTTTTTTTTCATTAAAAGGAAAACTTACCTTCTCTTTTCCTCCCAAATGTCCTCTTTGCAGGCATTGCATTTATTATTTGAAATAGATCTGGTCCATAGACATTAAGTTATAGTAAAGTCTAGACCAAGAGGTCAGGAGCCTTTTCTTTATGTCAAGCTAGTTTGGACCCTTTCTTGCATGTCTCGGCTATAGTAAGAATGCAACACCCACAAAGATTAAGACAGTATTTATTTTTTCAAACCATCCAATCCAAACTACTGTTTAACACATCATAATTTGGAGTGGTCCTGCTAGGCTCCAAACTTATATCTGTGGCGTTGTAAGAGATTAGGGTTATGACAAGGTTGTGTCATTACACCACTTTGTGTAACAGCATTACCCCATCGTGATGGGTACAAAAGTAGGTGCAGTGGCTTTATACAAAAACCAGAGAATACATACAGGAAACTAACACCTGACCCAAACCGTTTTTGTATATTCTTTTGTATTAATCTTTAGATTTTGATGATCGAAAAGCACACTTTTTAAAAGATTTAGGCCTCAACTTCAAAGATTCTAAATAAGAGGCATTAAATGCATTTTTTTCCCATTGTATTTTGCATGAAAATATATAATATAAAACAAAACAGCAAAAATGAACAAAACGGTAACTTCTGGAAGTCTGCGTACATACCTGTATGAAATGAGAGGAACATAAACAGAGAGTATAACAGCAAAAAGAAGACAACAGACCACAAAAGTAAACATAAACAAAAAACTTCAAGAGCAGCTGGTATCCTGTACATATCATTCTTGTCCAAGTCAAAACCTATGATGATTACACAATATTATTTAGGGTGGCACATATATGTAGCTGAAGCTTAGTATTTAGTATTCGTGTGTATCTGTGAACACCTGGAACCAAATCCCTGTGATATGAATGCATGGTCATGCTTGTGTATATAGGATTTGCAAAGCTTCGTAAGAAGGAATGTATGTTTGATACCAGGTGACGGTGGCACCAGACTGGACCTTCAGGGCCCTGGACAGAAAATAAGGCAATGCGAGCCTCAGATGTTCAGAGGAACCCCAGATCACTGGGACACAAAGAGGGCAGATATACAGTATGGATGGCCACACCCACCTGAGAAGGGCATACAAGAGCACCCAGAACCCTAACCCGACGGGTCAAACTCCTAAGGGGCCCAATCCTTGAGTGGCCCAACCCTATAGCCCTTAGTACCGGGGCTCCGTCTGCAGCCGGTCATGCCCAAGGTGGATCTAGAGTAGCGCCCCTGGCTCAGAGGCCTGCAGATGCACCACCAAGAAATGAGACAGTGCCCACTGAAGTACCCAACCATGCAACTAGAGAACCATCACCACGCCAACAGACACAGCCACCTGTCACTGGCGAGGAGCATAAGGAAAGTGCATATTAATATACATTTTATATTATTAGTTTTAATGGCCCAAATACTTTTAGAAACACCCAAAACATCCCTCTATCCTGTGACATTGTACCGATGCTTTCTTTGTTGCAACAATGACCATCAGTTGGTACCTGAATATCAGAAGTACTAAAAAAAAGACTAATGCCACAGCCACTGGTTAGTTTCCGATTTAGAACATTTCTTTGCAAGTGGTAAATTTTTACATTTGCATGTCATCCACCCATCAATTTATGCAATCTTTTCAAAAGAATTTGAACTGCATATTGATGAGGTCACACATGCAAGAAAAGACATGCTATATTGCCAACATGACTTTGCACCTTCTGCTCTGTGCTTACAAACACATTTGCACCTGTTTTAAGACACACACACTTTTAGAAAATAAGGCCCTTAGTATCTTTTTTATTTTACATTATTTAGTGCAGGGAAAGGACTATTTTTCAACCATCTGTGTTCTTTGTCCCAAGGAATGTCTTGTTTCTCCTTGATGACACAAATTGAATGCCGCGTTCAAACCATTTTAAGCATCAAAAAGGTGTCCAATTTGAAGTCAGACGCTCTGGATATTCTGTTGTTGAGCTGTTCTGTTCTTTTCCTTACAATCTAGAGTGGCTTTGCTTTGTTTGCTCTAATGAGTTACACCTCAAGATATCATCTTTGCTGACAGTTCATCACTATTATGATCTTGAGTCCCATATGAAAATTCTCTGAAGCCTGCAAGGCTGCCAGGGAATTCCCGCTGGCCTTCTGATGTGGCTGAAAGAGAATATCAAGTGTTTTTTTTAGGTTTGGTAGAGACTGTAAGTACTAGTAAGCAACTTTTTTACATGTAAAATATATTTTTTTTTCATGTACAAAATGAAAAATGAAAAATCAATTTTCCTGGTTCTTTAAAACTAGTGAAACAAGAAGAAAATGGACAAAGGAACATAATAAGGCCCTATTGGAATACTACCAGTCCAGTCCAGTTCTATAGTTCCTGTTGGAACTATAGAAATATATAAGCTTCTCTGTTTGGTTGACATTGCCCACACAGCCTTAAAAGTCCAGAATTCTACTTAATGAGCAGCGCAGAACACTCAGAAAGCTTTGAAACGAGCTGCACAAGATGCAAGTTAGGCCTCTTTAAGCCTATTGGAGGCCTCCACCCTTTACTTTGCATGTAAACCGGTTGCCCTTGATGTTTAAAACGGGTTTGATCTGAATGCAGTTTAGGTACGGAGAGGATTAGGGCCACTGGAAAAAAAAAAAAGAAAAAAAGTTAACTGATTTTTAAATTTTATTTCAGTTTAGTATGGGGAAAAAACTCAGAATTCTGACTTTAATCTCAGAATTCTGACATTTTCTCAGAATTTTGACTGAATTCTGACAATAAAAAGAGTCAGAATTCTGAGATTAAAGTCAGAATATTGAGAAAAAAGTCAGAATTCTGAGATTAAAGTAGGAATTCTGAGAAAAAAGTCAGAATTCTGAGAGTAAAGGAATTCTGAGAAAAAGTTAGAATTCTGAGATTAAAGTCAGAATTTTGAGAAAAAAGTCAGAATTCTTTTTTTCCAATACTAAACTGAAATAAAATTAAAAAATCAGTATAAGCCTTAAAGGAGCATGAGATATTTTCAATTTATATCCCAAGGTCACTGCTGTTTCAAACAATTTTTTTTTTGTTTTGTTTTTTTCTCGGAAAGATTAACATGTACTGCTGGAATATTATTCATTACTTTTAAGTTTTACCCTTTGAACATGTTCTATGTTATATCTTTGTTTTTTTTTTTTACATTTTTTAAAAGTTGTTTAAAAATCTTATCAGCCTTCTTTGACTGCATATTAACTTAATTAAACCAGTTTTTTTTTTTATTACATTATCGTGTTTGCACGCCGGTGTACTTCATTAGCACAAGATTATGTTGCTCTGCTATAAAAGGAGTGTTTAGAATTATTGGTTGAAGAGGCAAAAGATGTCTCTAAATGGAGGAAGCGAGCAGCACCACTGAAACATAAAAAGAATAAAATCTCCTGTCAAAAAGTAAATCACGTAAACATATCCCACATATCTATGACACATATCTCTTATCTTAAAGAGAGACAGTTTATTTTAAGAGACTGCAATATTTGGTATATCTTTTACTTTTCTGTCCTGGTCATGTTAAGTCCAAAGCTAAATAGAATGCTCACTTCAGCTGAAATTCAGACAGCCTGAAGGAGCCACCATCATAGCTGAGGGGGGCATTTGTGTGGGCTCTAAGTGCCTCATGTCTTAAGTTCGGTGCAGCACAAACACACTTCACTCAAATCCTGATGATTGGAGTGATCTCCAAACACAATAGCTAGGTTGGAAAATACACGCTGTCCACGGCTTTTGGTTTAAATTAGAATTATTTCAAATTAGACCCAAAGCCTTTTGTGAAGCATGAGATTACATACTGGCCCGTTGTAATTTTCTTGCTATTCTACCACAGGCAGAGAGCAACTCAGCTGTAAAGTGTGATTGTTGTATCAGAAAATGCAATCAGCTTGCATGCATATGACTGCATCTTTGTGTGTATCTTGGTTAAATGAGTCAAATCAAGCCAAAACAGAGGGACCTTGGACCCCGCATGCTCCCATTCTCACCGTGATTACTGTGAGTGTGTTGGTCAGGTCGATAAAGGGGTTCAGTTAACACATGATGACTGACTCATATGTATAGGCAGACAGCAGGTACACACACAAACGCACATTTCTCCAGCACGCACATTCACACCCACATTTTGTTGCTGTTCCTTTTTCCATTCCATGGCAGATATTACACATGCTTTACAGCTTCATTCCCTCTGTAACCACAATATGGTGCAATTACCTCCACTAATCTTCAGCTGCTTAACCATACACACACATAGTATCACGATGAACATGCTGCCATGTCTAAATTAGATGTGCATAAAAAGGTGCAGTCCCAGCAAATCCACACAATGAGAACAGCAGCTCGAGGACAATATCTCCTACTACATCTACTCACCTGTTTATGTCTCACTGCATGGCTTTCTGTTTTCTATTCCCAAAGGCCATAAACTCCTTTCACGCTGTTTACAAGGTTCAAGCTGCATTGCATGTTTGCCTTGTGTGTTGTTTGTGTGTGTATAAGCATGCATGTACCGAGATGCACCTTTATCTTTTATTCATTTCTCCAGCTTCCCAATTCAGTGGGCTATACAGTGAAGACAAGACAAGTGAATGTGAAAGAAGCAAAGCATACATACTAACCCTGACCCATAGGTACGGCTGAACACACACAAAGACAAATGTGCCTAACTTAAATGGCTCATGGCAGGGACATGTCATTTCTTATGACTGACTAGGGGGTGTGAGGGGGGAGAATACAGGCTGTAAAGAGAAAAGAAGTGGAGGATGGAAAGCAGTGATAGACACTGTCTTTAGGGGGTAAAGAAAGTGAAACAGGGAGTGTGAACAGACTTAAAGAAATAGAAAGGCGAGGGCTCAATATTGTGGCTAATTAAGGCTTGTTAATAAAAGAAAGGGGGAAAAAAAGGCATGAAAGAAAAATTCTGGACAAAGTGCAGAGGAAAACGCTATTAAATCATAGCCAGTGGTGAGGTAGAACAAAAAAGAAATGGATTAATATGCACCTTCAAAGCGCAGCTCAGGGCCTATTGGCTAGCGGTAGATTTAAAAAGTAACTAATATGAAAAATTAATTACAATTTGTTCATCGCAGGAGGAGGGTATTTCTCTTGCTTCTCTCTGTCATTTTAAAAACAGGACTTAGAAGAGAGTGCAGGTGCTTCCACTGACAAGGGAAGATATTAAAAGATGTCATCTTTTTATGTAGAAATCTCTTTCTTATGACTTTTATGTAAAACAATGTTGTAAATAACTGTGCTGCTCAGACTTGAAAATGTGTGCTAGAAATATGTGGAGCCTGAAGAATGTCTTCCTGTTAACAGAGCCACGATAAGACCAAACAATCAATTAGTTGGGATCAGTTGTGAGTGGAAAGAATAAAATTATAAAGTCTTCAAATTTCTACAAGCATATTTAAAAGTCTGGTAAGTAAATCAACATTGCAAATATAAAATAAAAGTGTGTTTAGATCCTAACCCCTTTAATACTCCTTAATAAAATGCTGAAAACGAACTGTCTTCAGAATTCATATCACTGAATTCCACAAAGGTATGTAGTTTAGTCTTAAAATAAATCCCCCCTTTTTTTTTTTTTTTAAAGGCCTCACATTTCTGTTAGAGAACACAAGTAATAGGCCATTGTGACACAGGAAGATAATAGTATTTCAACTACTCCACTGTAGCTCTGGCTGTCATAGAGATAGAGTACCTACAGTATTTGTTTTAAATTTCATGGAAGGGTATCATTGTAAAAGAAATAAACGGGAATGAATATCTTGCATGGAAACCCTCAAAATGTCACAAATAAACTTCCTTTTTTTTATTTTTAAAAATATTTAGAGTAGAAATCCCTTGGCTGGACTGTAAGGTGTTGGTTGGAGGTTGCTTTAGGACCCAAATGCAGAGAAAAGGAAGCAGAGGTGAGTCTTGCAAATTTAATGGGCAACTAAAGCAGAAATACAAACAAATCCCCAAAATACTGAGAACCAAACTAAGATTACAACAGGGAAAACTCACGTGAAAAGTAAGAGATGAGGGAACAACAAAACAACAAACCAGCACTGAGTGATTGCAGAGGTGGTGTATATATTGGGAGACTGAACCAAGATAGGCTAATCAGCAGATAGGAGCAGGTGTGGGCAAGACCAACTAGGAGGAAGCCAAGGGGAAAGGAAAACAAGCACAAGGGGGCAACAGAGGGTAACTAAAGAACTCAGCACTGGTAGAAATAAACTACAAAGACACAGAACACAAAGAAAAAAAAAAAAATTAAACAGAGGGCAGAACGCTGACATGGACTTTCCTTTCTTCTCATTTAAGGCATAAACAAAAAGACTTATGAGTGAAAAGGAGTCAATAAATTGCCTTTCAGAATCAAAAGAGCTCTCCTAGATTCCATGAGTGCTCTCACCCAGGGAAACAAAAGGACAAATCCCAGGAAGCAATATTAGCTCTCTGTTGCATCTGAAGGGTAGAAGTAAGAAAAAAAAAAGTCCTTTCCCTCCCTCTTTCATCTCAGGGTCTTAGAGCTACAGAGGCTGATGATCCAAGGAGCTGCACAAGTATGCCAGGATAAGCCGTGCCACTTGGATATGTCCCCTTGTGAAGGAGGAAGAACGAAGGAATAGAGGCGGATACTGTGCTGGTGAGAAGCCACTAATGAAGAATGCTAAACTCATCAAAAGGCATGCAAACTATGATCAGGAAATCTGCACAACTTATCATACACACCGATGACTTGTTGATGATTCACTCTCAGTACACCTCAGGGTGTGATTCCTGATGATATGAACATGGAAAAACCTCTTCCATATGTAATTGAATCTTCCATTATCTGTATTTATATTGAACACATTTACACAAAGAACTTTCTAATGCTTTAACCATTTCTTGCCACTCGTAAATTAACCACATTATCTGTAACTGTGAGACATACGTTAATCCTAACCTGTGTCAAAATTTCTACTTTTTTACCTACAGTGTAATCAGTGCAAGCAAGCATGATATTGATAGGAACTAGTTCTAACTTTAGATAAGATTAGGCAAGAGTCTTTGATATTCCTAATTCACCACCTATCAGCAAGTTGTTATCTTCTCATTAATTCTTTTAAAATAAAGAATCCCTTTAAAATAGCTGATAGGTGCTGCACAGCAAAATCTTTCATGTCGATATACTTAAAAAAATTTTTTATTTAACAGTAACAAAAAGAGTTTTTGTTCAAAATTACTAAATCAACAGGGGATCCAAAACTTTTCCCCCCACTGTACGTACATAAATAACTAGGCTATTATCCCCCCAAGGATCACTTTAAAGAGATACATCAAATTCCTCAGAGTTTGAAATTCTGTTGTAAGACCAACTAATACTGATACTCATTAGCACAACCCACAAGCAATTACTTTTTGAGCATTGCATCATTAGTATGTGATTTTAATAGCAGCAGCTATGTTATTGTCCTAATTAATACACAAAGTGTTTTATAACCCAGAAAGATTTTAATCAATGATTCCTGCTGCTCCTTCATGGAAACATGGGACAGAGGATATGGCCACATTCAGGCAGATCTCTCACCTGAACATAAACACATTAGTTGGGAGCTGCAGTACTGGTGTGTTGTATGTGCATTAAATTATGTTAAATGAGTTGTCTGTAATTTTAACTCAAAGTGGTCAAATTTTCTATGTTCTATGATGCATCCCAGACACATTTATACTAAAAATCAGTTGTAAAGAAGAGACAAGACTTGCCTTTCATATGCACCACACTCCCATGGGTGTTCACAACATCTTTTAATTTAATACAATTTATCAGCTTGAACACCTACTGTTTTACCAGATCTAGAATACTTCATATTGTTTTTCTACATTTGTCACGAAATGTTTATAGAAACAAATATAACATTTACCTACAAAAAACAAAACAACAGATCTAACAGTTTATCTTTCTCCTCTGGGTAACCAGGAGAACAGGGATACAGTATCATTTTTTCATTCATTCTCTTCTTGCTAGTGTTTTACAATCATTGGAACATATACTGACAGGAGGAGATGAAAAATCTACGTTTTTATAAGCTCTTATAAGCTATAACCTATAAGCTCTTAGAGAATGCAATTTGTACTGCTAGTGTAATCGTTTTGCTTATTGCTTCATAATATAAGATCAGTTGCCAGATTAATTTATGCCACATTGCAACTACCAACTTATTTTAGGGTCCAGTAATTGGTTGATAAGCTTTAGATGAAGCTAATCCATTACATAGATTACAGGCATGTCTTGAAGATATAAAAACCTGTATTACTCAACTTCCTGCTTTTGAATGCAGAGAAAACAGAAGTTATTGTCTTTGGACCAGGGTTTTAAAAAAAGAAGTGGATTGGTCAGTCACTTCATTTGGATGGGAATAAACTGATTTCAGATAATGAAGGACAAACTCTTGGTGTTATTTTTGTTCAGGACCTGTCATTTAAATCCCATATCAAAGAGGTTTCTAGAATTTCCTTCTTTCATCTGCAGAATATTGTACAAAGTAGAAATGTCCTGTCCAGGGGTGATGCTGAGAAACTTGTCCATGCATTTGTTATTTCAAAGCTGCACTATTGCAATTGTTCACTATCATGAAGTCCACAAACTTTAGTTAAAAGACTTGAGCTGATCCGAATTGCTGCAGCAAGAGTTCTGATGAAAATTAAAAAGAGAGATCATATCTCTCCTATCCTAGCTTCCTATTAAATCCAGAATAAAATTTAAAATCCTCCAGCAGGTTTACTAGGGGTTCCTAGAATTTCTAAAAGTAGAATGGGAGGTAGTTATCAGGCTCCTCTCCTGTGGAACCAACTACCAGTTTTTGTAGGGGATCCAAAACTGTGTACATCCATCCACCCATTTTCTGTAATGCTTATCCCAAGCTCGGTCACAAGGGAAGCTGGTGCTTAACTCCAGCTGTCTACTGGTGAGAGGCAGGGTACACCCTGGACAGGTCACCAGTCCATCGCAGGGCAACACATAGACACACAACAACTCACACACACAATTTCAGAGAAGCCAATTAACCTAAAAGTCATGTTTTTAAACTGTGGGAGGAACCCGGAGTGTGGAAAGACAGATCAATAATGTTTTTATGTTTTTACTAAAATACTGAGTCCCATGGTAAAGAAAAGTTACATTTGTGTTGTCTATGTTCTTTCTTGGATTTAAACTACCTATTCAGTTTGTGTACTTTGGTTTGTTTTCCTTGTAACTCCTGAAAATGTCGGGTAGAGAAGAAAATCTTTGCATGTTAGTATTTATATGCTGTTCTAGCATAACCATTGCTATTTCATGTCCACCTCTACCTTAAATCAATCCTCAGTTCACATCCTATTTCTTTGGCAAGCCTGAATTCCTACCTTGTAAGGATTAGGCTTTGGTCCATCTTAGGGATTACTGCTTATCTAAACAAACAACCATAAGCCTAAAAATGTCCCAGAGACAAAAATAGGTTAATGAAAAGTCACAGAACAGTAGAACAGAACAAACTTTTCATGCATGGTAATAAATCAATGTAGCCAACTGCAAAAAAAACAACCAAAAAATTAACATAAAAAATGGTATATAGTGAAATATAAAAGTTAAACAATGTGTCACATGTTTCCAACCAGCTACCGAATACAAGTCAGGGGTTCTTTATCCACTTGGATGGTGAAAATAGCGCCTTGGCTAACTCAATACTGTTCCCAAATCTGTGTCCATGAAAAAAAAAAAAAAATGTTCCTTCTGACTAAAGTCCCATCAAAATTCTCTAACACACACAAATACACGAAAGAGTCCTCTGTTAATGTAATGCTTCAGTAGGATGAGCATCACAAGCTCAGGGCATGACCGGCAAACAGGCTACAGGCTTTCTTCTCCTGCAATGAAGGAAGGGAAAGGGGAAGAAAGAAATATTACTTGACACGGAAAGAAGGAAGGTGAGGGCACTGTGGTGACACCAATCCTCCTCTCAGCCAGTCTTTTTCCCTCCCTGCCTTTCTAATCCTCATTTTCATTTTCATCCCCTTGAATGTAGCCGCCACCTCCGTAACCTTTTACTCGCTTCTGACTGTTTCCCCTTTTTTTTCAATCCCAGTGCACATATCTACATTATCTTCATCATGGCATTCTCCACGCATCGTTCTAGCTTCTCATCAGCAACCTACTATTATATATTTCTCATTGAACTTCTTTTTATTGGGGTGAATAGATGAAGCTTTTCATTTTTCTGGAGGGGGAGGGAGTGAGCATTCCTCAAACAACTATTAAACACATAAGTAAAATTTTAAGCATAATTTATAAAAGCTTGAACTACAGGTGGGGAAGCAAACTGGGAAAGAACTGGGGTTTAAAGATATTATTATGATGCATGTGTGCTCAGTAAGAAAAATGTGTGCGGCACATAAACACACCACCGCATATCTTCAGGCAAGACTTGTTTTTCCACCAACCTCAGTATCCAGTTTATCGATATGTGCAGCACACTGCACATAGCATCAAGCAGGCTTTCTCCCACTGACTCTCCATTTATTAATAGTATACATAGTGTACAGCTCAGTGCTTTGTTCAGTATGATGGGCCTCTCAGGAGAGTGTAAATGAAATAAAGAGAGAGAAGGAACAATTCATAGAAAGATATCCCCCCCCCCACACACACAATAGGAAAATTGGATGTTGGTGGTTTTGTGCAAGAATTTAAAGTTGAACAAAACACTTTGAAGTTTGTAAACTTTCCAATACATTTGAATGGCTCTTATCTTAGAGAGAAGACTTGGTTATCTGTGGGTGTTACATCGTGTTATTTTTCTGTCAGTCAGATTTATCATTTGCTTTTTTATTACAACAAACCTAACACTAAAAGGGATATCTTAGATTTTTTGTAAGCTAGCTTCTGAAGATAAAATTCCAGCCAGTCTACTCTGTATCTTACCAGTTTTAGATAGCTCTCTGAGGGACCTTTACTGTGGAATGGGATGTTTGACTGTGCCACATTTTAGCCTCCTTTTACTAATTCCACAAGTTCATTCAATGTCAGGCAATTTAAATGGTTTTTAAAAGGGAGATGACAGTTGTTTTTAGTTAAGTTGTCATTTGGTGTATTTTCAGTGACAGGCAAGACAGCAATGAAGTTTCTTAGATAAACAGCTGGGTTTACTGTCTATCATATGGAGTGGATGTGACTTGAGGAGCAGTACTCTGGTATCATGGTCTTCAACACCTTTCAGTCGGGAGATTTAAAAAAAATAATATACTCACAAAAAAGGGTCGTTTTTTTTTGTAGTGGTTTGTTTGATAAATAGATCCTTGATTAATTTATCCTTTTATACAACGAGGGTTTGTTTTGTGAGAATAGAAGTATATATTTTAACTCAGTTTTAAATATGTAACAACTGAATTATTTAAAGCTGCTCAGTGGTGCAGTGGGTAGCCCTGCTGCCTTGCAGCAAGAAGATTCCGGGTTCAATTCTCCAGGGTTTCTCTGCATGGATTTTGCATGTTCTCCCTGAGCATGCCTGGGTTCTCTCCAGGTACTCCAGCTTCCTCCTACAGTCCAAAAACATGACTGTTAGGTTAATTGGCTTCTCTAAACCTTCCTTAGGTGTTAGTGAGTGCATGAATGGTTGTTTGTCCTGTTTTTCTCTTTTTTGCCCTGCGATGGACTGGTGACCTGTCCAGGGTGTACCCCGCCTTGCGACCCGAGCTGGTCGTGACGGAAAGTAGATGGATTATTATTTGATCTTTATTTTGCTTGTTTTGCTTGTGAAAAGTCAGTTGACCATTATAAATAAAACAGATAATATTGCAGATGGGCTGAATTTATA
>NW_015151034.1:404514-445290 GCF_000732505.1 Cyprinodon variegatus | reverse complement strand
ATCAAATCAATTTGAGTGTGCAACACATTGCATTTGGTTGTTTGGTTTGTAGGAACTATCTTTAATGTGCATGCGCACATGCAAATGGAAAGATTAAAAGCTGTTCTGAGTCATACTCAGTAAAATTCATTTTAGGATAATGTCATTTTAGCATTGTACACAGACTTTTTCTCCAGTGGTCTCGAACCTTTTAATTGTCATGAACATTGTATATAAAACTTTTTATTTGATCCTCTCCCATTTCGCATTTCCAAAAGGCAGTTTTGACCTTGAGATTTCTTTTAAACAGACATTCTTAGCATTTTCTTAGCATGACTATCTGTTAAAAAAAAACTAAGTACAGTATGAGCAAGAGACTGAATTAACCTTTGGAATTAAGCTGATTTGACAGCCAAATATTCACAGAACCCCTACACCTCCCGCCCCCCCAACCACCCTGCCAAAAAAAACAAAAAAAAAAACAACCTAACTGTGTTTGAGGGGCCTTAACTGCTGCACACAACTTTCTACAAAGATCCTGGCTGATTAGGCTTCTGCTCAGGTCAGTCAGATAGGGCCATGCTGGGAATTAATCATGCAGTGCGTACCAAAGAAACGATAAGCATCTAATTGGTTCCAACCCACCAAATGTGTCAAGGGGAGAAAAAGGGTGCTGTCAGTCAAATGCAGAATGGCTACAGTCAGTCAGTCCTGAGAAGGAGAGGTACAATGAGGCAGAGTAAGTGAAAACTTCTATGATCAACAGAGTGAAAGGCAGGTTTTAGAAGTGACCAAACTTTCAAATTTGGCTCATATTAGAAAAGTTCAAGACTTAGAAAGAAGATGAAAAATACAATAATGAATTGTTCTTAATTAAAGAAAACAAAACAAACCTAAGCCACTGAGAGGCTGCTGACTGGCTCTGAGCTGACTTGTCGTCCTCCTGTATCCAATAATGAAGGCTTGAGGTTCTGTGATTGTAGAGCCCTTTATTGATCAGGCTGTTCCACACTTCAAACCAAAGGATTTTACAGTTTTGCTGAAGCTCAGTCATCAACACGAAAAACAGTGACAACGGTCTAAAACTGTATGTTTCCGCCGCAATCAGCACACCTGCTATGTGGCTACCTGTGACTCCATTTAAACAGATGAAGCCACCCACTGTCACTTTCAGGTAGTGCAATAAACAAAATAAGTGCTGTCTGTACAAAAAAATTATTGATCCAATGGCAGCTCCAGTTCTTATCATGATCTTGGCACTGATGACTGGATTATTAGTTAATTCCCTCCACCTGCTAAGCTCTGCCCAGTTTTCATCTGCCCTCATCTGATCCACCTGTTTCCTATTTATGCTGCCTGTTTCCAGCCATCAGTGCCAGATTATTTGAGCCGAGTTTGAGAGTTATCTAGCATACCCTGTTGTGTTTTGACTGTTTGATCCTGACCTGTTTCTACCTCTGGATTCCTAAGTTTTAGCTAACTCCTGTTCCGGTCTGTTTCTGCCTGTTCTGTGCTCGGACTGCTGTTTGGACTCTACCTGTCAACGACCTTGGATCAGTCCCCTTCCCCGGCTTAGATTTTGTCTTCGGTACCTCTGCGTCTCTCTGATCTTCAGTTTTGAACATCTGCTTCATCACCTGCTCTGTTTTTTTCTGTTTTTCCTCTTCTGTTCTACTTACATTGTAGTGTCCATATAATCTGTAAAACTCCCTGCATAATTGTAATAAAGCAATTTATATGCATTAAACAAGCGAAACACTATGACAATACCCCCACTGCTCCACTTGTGAAAGTAAAATCTGGTGGGCTCTTTTTGGCATCAAGACAATAATTTATTTTCACATTGCTAGACAGGACACTGTTAAAAAAAAATAAAAAATACTAGCGGTGGTATTGAAAGTATCACTCCTGGGATTGATCGTCCCACCTCTATTGGACTTATTATTCCCTAGGGCCTCTTGCAGGTGTAGCGTGGGGGTGTGTAAATATGTCCAACTAAGCTAAAAAAGTGATGTTAAATTTTAACTTAAATGACAAACAAGTCAATGTTTTAAAAACATAAAACTATTTTATCGTTTGACTGAAAAGAATGTTTTGAGCTGACAGAAATCTCAGTCAGACAATAATACACTTTAAGTCTGTGTTGCTTGGAAGCAAAACTTTTCCTTTGATAAACTGAAAGATTTTGTGTGCCAGCTGTTTCCAAAAAATTATTTTATACTCATAATAATAATATAATATTATCACAATTATTTTATTTAGTTTAAAAATGAAAAATATTGTCTTCATTCTACCCAAAAAAAGTTATGTACATAAGATAATAGTTTATTACACGTATTTGTATTGTGTTCAATAAACATAGAAATAAACACTTTGGGACCTTCTGATTTTTATGTCAAATGAATCAAATATTTCATGTTGATATGACAAGGACTTAAATGGTCAAAAACCTTTAATGATTTTAGAGTATTATTTAAAAACATTTTATGTTGAATCGACATGGATTCCTAGTCAGATAAAGGTCCTGTGAGAACATTTTTTGATATTGTACTGCACCAATCTAAAAGTTTTAGTGCAAGCTGTTTCCAAAAATTGTTTACATTGAGTGAACAAATTTGCATTTACAGTGTTGAGTGAGACCCCTTTAAATTAAGCTGAACAGTCAAACACAACATTTTCTGGAATGACGTACAACATGATGGAGAAAAACTCAGATATGACCTTTAGAACTCCAGAAATATAACTCCAATATTTACCATTCATCAGGAAGCAATATGTTGTCTTTCCTCTATTTGTCACTGATATCAACATGTATCATATGTGTGTCTGCAAAGCATATTCTGAACATCTATATATTTTACAAATTATTCTGCTTTTAATAATCCTGTTACTTGTTGTGATTTGCAATACACAAATGCATAGGATATATCTAAAAAATGTATGTCTCTCCCAAAACTATGTTAATTCCTATGGGTTTTATTTATCTATTTTATTACAAATGTATATTAGACTCATAGCAGTACTTTCTGTAAAAATAATGAAATCAAATTAATTTATGGTTAAAATGAGCAGAAAAATATAAAAAGAGAAAGCCCACTAATTTGTTTGTTTTTTTGTGTATAATTATAAGAATTATTACAATTAGTGTTTAGTCATCCAATTTCAAGTAGCTTAATTTGCAATGATACAGTACAGTATAATGTCTACAATAATAAGAAGGGTGCATCTTTACATTTTACAACAAGTCAATTTACTCAACTTTTGGAAACTCCCACTCCAATGAGAAATATCTCTTTTTCTCTGTCCAAAAATTAAATGAAATTTCTGACCTTGAACACAAAACTTAGACTATATGGAAAGACAGTATCTACAAGAATTTTACCCGACTTTCTTCCGTATCTGGAAAATGAATCTGTCAATAGTTTAATGCAAAGATTTTTTCACAGGATTCAATGATGCTATGATGAGGATTTTTTTTGTTGCAATATTACAGATGCAAAATTTGTCTACCTTCCCGTAAATAAATATAGATCATTTTTGAAAAGGGTTTTGTCAAATGTAAACAGACCCCTTTTCTCTTTTCCAAGTCTTCCTTTTTCTGTGCTCAGCTGTATGTGCTCCTTCATGTGTAGGTAAATAACTCATAATTACTGCTAATAGCTGCAGGAACTAGTACCCTATAAAAAGACACACATGATTTGCATGTGCCTGAATGCCTGCGAGTGAAACAAAAGTGCTGCTCCTGACCATCTGTCAGATGCACATAAAAATTCAAAAGCTAATGCGCTAATTACCACTGTGTGTCTGTGTTTGTTTTCTTGCTATGTGTGTGAGAATTTTTTTTTTTGAGATATCAACTTATGATGCCAAAGTTTCCGGAAAGCCTTTATAAATCCAACACAGATTCTATTTACACACAGAAATGGGCAGATCTGCTATCTCTTTTGCTTTGCTTTGTGTGGACCGTTATTCACAAGCACATTCATACTATACAGACGAAAAGGCCACCAGACACACCTGAAATCCCGGATGAAAGCACAACAGATTCTCTTCTATCATTTGAAAAAGTATCATTACTTTGACTCAGGTATATGACCCGAAATGGAACCGATGCAGAGTTTTAATTAAACCCATGAAACCAAAATGATGTGGATCACTGAACAAAGAGAAAAAAAATACTGTGTTTGAAAAATGTGAAAGGAGTCATGAGGCAAGGCATGAGAAAAACAAGCTGCAAAATGTTAGGTTGGAAATGTTAGTTGATTACAGTAAAAGAAGGCAACAAAACAAAGTCAAGGCTTGTATGTTTAATGAAAATGATGCTCTATAGAATGTAAAGCTTGATGTGAGTCCCACAATTAAATGGTGGTTACATTGTCTCCACAACAATACTCAATTAAATGTAGCCAGTTTATTCTAATAAGGCAGAATGAGTGACACAGAATCAGCACTGATGCTCATATAATGATTCAATACAAGATGAGTCCAAAATCTGCACCGGAAACACTGGTGTAAACTGTTTTCAGCAATTGTTTTCTATCTAAGTATGTGTATGTCTACTCTTGGTATGCTTGCCAGCTCTGCAGAGCAGAGGACTATTGTGTTTTAAGAAAAGATCACATAGACTTTACTGATCTCACAGTGGAGAAATTCACTTGTCAAATTGGCTCAATTGTCAAAAGAAGGGGTATGGGGTATATGCACTGCATCCACATATATACAATGGACCTTCTCCCCCCTGGAAGGATTCTCTGAGCATCACGCTGAGCTGAGGATTCAAGCTAGTGGTTTGGATCTACTTTTCCCCAAGGATTGTTTGGGCGTCTCTCTGAGCAGGGGTTTCATCTCCACAAGAAAAAAAAAGTACCGCAGGAAAACTAAGTTGCAGTCAGCTCCTCCGCTCCTCAAGGAAAAACTGCAGCCTGGGTAACGACCAAGTCATTCACTCGAACAACCCACACCGACTGGATTCAACAAGAGACACCTTTTTCTGGAAACGTAAGTCCTGTTGCCTTAATCCCCTTCTTCAAATCGAAGATACAAATTTTCCACTGAGCCTGAACTAACCGCAGAATCTTCCCCTTCACTTTTCAGTCCCGGTTCGAATGTGTTCAGAGCAGCACTGGACTCCTCTCAACCTACTCTCAATAAAACCTGTTAAACTTTTCCCTGGTCTCTCTGTTTGGTCTTCTGCATGTAGGTCAGAGCTTTAGATAGAATCGTGACAGATTTAAGGATATATGCATTTGGCATTGTAGATTAAAGTGGTACCGGGTGAGGTAAAACAGTGAGCTTATTTAACAGAATTGTTGCACAGGTCGTTGCACAGGGTATTAAATAGTAATTGCACTTTAGTTATTGCACAGGTTGTTGTTCACTGAAGAAGCCAGCATGGTCACCTGTTCTACAGGCCCTCAACTGCCTTAGACAAACCCATGAGTTGACAGGCAAACTCAGGAGTTTTAGTTCAACGTTGAGTTGAATGTTTTCATGTCTTACGAAACAGGCTGACAAAACAGAGGATGGTTTTTGGTTTGGGATGGCTCAGGGACTGGACATCTGAAGCCAGGCTTCGAGGTGTGTATCCAGTAAAAGGGGGCGTGTCTAATGAAGCCGCACTTGGATTCTTGTGTCATCTTGAGCAAAACCACGTAACCAGTAACAAACGATAATGTGCATTACTGTGGACATGTCATTGCTTCATTTCGAGTTTGGGATTTCAAAATAGAAGTGCAATGAAACTGATTGGATCAACAAATGTTGGATCAAATATCTATTCCGGTGTTATTTCTCCTTTTTTAGATAAGTGTTCTCTTATTTATATTAATTATCGCATAAGTGCTTGATGTTAAAGGAAAATTCCGGTTTTTAACACTTTTAGCCCATTTTCTGTAGTGTCCAGGATGAAATCGAATGATCGACACCAAAATTTTGACAATTGGTCCTGTCTCTGCTATTTGGCTCATGCAGAATCCCCCCCTGGCTGCTTCAGAATGGCTTCCATAGTGCATGTCCGATAATGTCCTTAAAACAACCTTAAACGTTCTTTTTTTAAAATATGCTACTCACCGGGTCGTCAGCGCTGTTCAATGACGTTCCAAAAAAAAGTTTTGTGAAGAAAAACCGTTCCTGTCTTGTTTTATTTAGCATTTTGTAAATCCCAGAACTATTTTTTCCGATACATCACAACCGCTTATAAACTTCCGCTTCCCGCTCGAATCTGAAGTGTTGCACACTCCAGACCACTAGTATCCTCTACCGTCAAACTCAAAGTCCAATATGTCCTCCTCAAGAATCCACCTTTCGTATTCCATTTTCAGAGTTTTTTAAAGTGTTTAACAGAGACGTTAGCACCTCGACGTCGGAGTACACAGAGTGAAGCAGAAACACTTGGGCCTTGCGAAAAGACTACAACTAAGCGTAAACAGGCCCCATTTCCGTTTCCGGTGGCGGAGGGATATTGACTATTCCAACAGAACTCAATGGGATTTACAAAATGCTAAATAAAACACTACAGGAACGTTTTTTCTTCACAAAACTTTTTTTGGAACGTCATTGAACAGCGCTGACGACCCGGTGAGTAGCATATTTTTAAAAAAGAACGTTTAAGGTTGTTTTAAGGACATTATCGGACATGCACTATGGAAGCCATTCTGAAGCAGCCAGGGGGGGATTCTGCATGAGCCAAATAGCAGAGACAGGACCAATTGTCAAAATTTTGGTGTCGATCATTCAATTTCATCCTGGACACTACAGAAAATGGGCTAAAAGTGTTAAAAACCGGAATTTCCCTTTAACAGTGCAGCCCCTTCAAACAAGTTAAGGCAGTCAACTTGAGCTGTGACCACGTGTGAGCTACCTCACACTTGCCTTGAATCTGTGTCAATATATATATAATATAATATATAATATATAATATAGAGAAAGAGTGAGTTAGTGTCATGATCTCGGCGCTGATGGTTTGGTTGATGGCTGATTATCGCCGGTCATTTCCACCTGGTTCCTCTACTATTTAAGTTGTGTGTTTGCCTCCCACCAGGTTACTCATGTGTTTTGGTGAGACATTTCCTAGCTTTCTTTAGTCTGTCTGCTTCCCTGATTATGACCAGTTTTCTGTCCTGTGGATCTCGAGTTTTGCCTTCCCCCTGTCTGCTCTGTTTGTCGCATCTGATCCTGGATTCTACTGGCTTCTGAACCTGGAACTGTCTTCTGACTTCGGCCTTGGATTTCCCTTCTGGACTCTGTTGCTGCTCGGTGTTTGCTGCTCGCTCTCTAGGAACTGTGGGGGCGTGGCCGCCGCAACTGCGGTCAAACCTCCCTTCTGGATTCTGCTGAGTTCTCAGCGAACGGACTGAACTTTGAATCAGGTCAGTGACTTTGCTCCAAGTCGCATTCAGCTTCACATCCAGTCACTGACCTGTATTCTCCTATCCCTGCAGAGATCAGCCCCGCAGCAGACGAGCAGCCCCGCGCACCTGTTAGTGTTTAATAAACGTTTTGAACTTTCCCACTGCCTGTCTCGCCTCGAATTCTGGGTCCAGTATTCTGAGATCATTACAGTTAGGGTTTAATTAAGTGACAGTAAAAGTAAACTCTGTAACCAACACGAAACTAACAGATCAACTTCCTTTCTTCTCCAGTGGATATCAGAAAGGGAATCATCATCAGCCCACACTGTAGTTTGCAATGGCTGTGTTAGCATGCATGATGCAAAAATTGAGGAAAGATGTTCTATTCACCAGGATAGCCAATAATATGCCACTGGTTAGTAACAAGTTCTCTTTATCATGCATGAGCAACTCGGAAATTAAACTTAAAAGGAGAAAGATTCATGTAATTGGGCATAATTACTGCCAACTCGTCTGATGAAGCAGAGCCTGTGCTGCCAGGCAGGTCAAACATATTTAAATGCAAATGTACAGTGAGACCAACAAGAATAACTTTCGATTCTAATTTTCCTTTCTGCCTGGACTTTGTCTTGTTCAGAAGAGCTTTGGTTCTGCTTTCAGTTCTGCTCACACTTCATTACTTGTGACCAACCACCTGTCAAAGTGAGAAAGGGAAATTGTGACAGCTTAATAACTTACAGACAGTAAATGTATATAACAGCAGAAAGTGATTGCTTGCTCATTTTTTTGTGTGTGTGTGTGATTTTTGAGCTAGTTTTGATTATGGGGAGACGGCAGATGTGTTTAAATGTTTCTGTGGCTTGCAAACATTTTTGTTTCCCTTTAATTTTTTCCATGTCTTTTTCTGATATGGGGGGGACTCTGAGACACTTGCTTAAGGCAGCTAGTCCTCTATAAAGGCCATGGCATCGGAAAGCCCACAAACCTCATGCAGTTCCATTCTCAGCAATCCAACCAATTCTTTTTACTCCTGGTAAATTAGGATGTTTGAGAGAATCCAGGCTAGAAAACCTAGAATGTTGAGAAGCTTCTTTTGTCTGGGCCTTAGAGCAATAGACTCTTTTTCCAAGTTACCATTCATTCCACCTGTTAATATAAGGAATGGATGGCATAAACTGTATGCACATGCACTTTTAAAAAAACTCTAAATTAAATCCTTGTACAGTCGGCCTATATCTACCTTCTGTCAATTTTAGCACTTTTTTACACAAAATAGACAATAGTGTTTGATAGAAGTGAAAATAAGCTGAACTAAATTGATCTGGTAACAGTGATACCATGTATAAAGAGTCAGAACAGTTTTCACGTATCTGCTCAGGTTAGTTAGTGAATGCCACAGAAATTATTTCAGCTGCAGGAACAAAAACACGTTTTTTTCTTAATCTGATCAGAGCACCTTTTTGCATATGTTTCAGATTTTTGAAGGCTTTTTTCAGCTTTGATGCTCCTCTTGCCACACTTTAATAAAGGACAGTTTGCGGAGTGCTTGACTATAATTCTCTCTCAATAAGGCTCAAAGTGCCAGCAAGTATAGCTTGATAGCCATGGCGTGGTATTTTAGTTTGAGTGCCCCATTAGATGTTCAAACCTGAGGATAATAATACACCAGTTCATAGAAATCCAGCTGATATGTATTATCATATACTGTAGGGGTAGGAATGTTGTTGGAATACTGACATTTCAACTTGTTTCTTGACTTTCTTCTGTAAATAAATTATTATGTTTGTTCTTGTAGTAAAATGGTGTACATCAGAGGTGAGCAACCCAAACAGTAAAAAAAAAAGCCATATTGGACCCAAAAAACAAATCTGTCTGGATCCACAAAAATGTAAAAGCCTTATATAAGCCTCGTATGACAACACAGGCTCTAAATGTATAAGCCCACTATAAAAAGAACTATGTGGGCAATAAGCATTCATGATTAAATGTTTATCCTTGAGCAAATGTCACATAGTAGCATGAGGTTAAGGGAGGAGCAGTAAATGCTCTCACCGCATGGAAGTCACTGCACGCTACTTCACCGCCCTTCATTATGCCGTTTAGGTTTTGTAGCATTGATGAAATTATAGAAACAAGATGAAGGAATCTTTCTATGTTGGACGTGTTTCTGTTGGGAGGAGTTGATTGAGTCATGAGGAACCAAGCAGGAACTGACATCCATCAGATCAGCACTCTCTAACCCTGAAAATCAAACATCCTCCGTCACCGCCGTTCCTTGGTGTTATTCTTATTTTGAGGATTTGGGGAAAAAAATGAAGAAAGTTCACATACCTGCATAAGACCGCTACCTGTTTGATCTTTGGGCGTTTTTCCACGCTTGCAACAAAATTAGCAGCAATAGTGGAGTTTTGAAATGCAATCCACTTCTTAAATCTATGTTCACTGTCCTGTAATTTATCCAGAAATTCTGCAATTGCACTTTTTCTCTTACCACCAACTTGCTGGTAGGCTGCAAATTAAGCATGCCTTCCCTGGAAATGCCTCTCCAAATTACTCTTTTTATTTTTTGACAACATCTCATTACAAAGCAAAAGAGCAAGCAATCCTTCCGCATTGATAGTGGAAGCAAATGATTCGGTCCATCCTTCTTTGAATCCTCTGTTCTCATCAGGTATCTTTTTTTTTTCCCTTTGGGATCCTTGGTCTGACACACAACCACCACTTTATTTGCCTGGCACCTAGCTGCGGTGAAACGTATGTTGCAGGCTATGACCACTGATCTTTATGGCTATGAAGCAAATTTTTGTTCAAAGAAATTTTTACATTTATTATTTAAATGTATTTATTATACAAATGTTTTCAGCTTTGGAAAACATAATGAATGTTTGTTTGACCACCTGCACACCATAAAAAGGGTTGCTGACCCTTGGTGTACAGTTTATTGTAATAGCTTCATTGCTAATGCTAACATTGTCATGCTGGTTTAAAAGTTTTTTGACCCACTTGTACAGAATCACACAGAGAACCAGGGAGTTTTAAGATTTTATTTACAAAAATCAGCTAGAATCTGAAAGTGGAGAACTGTAGGAATTAAGTTAAACTTTCTGGTTGGTCTGAGGGAACAAAGCAGGCTGATCAGGAAGAAGTTGGCTGATGACGACTCATGACTGATTTATTTACTTACTTAAGGGATGAAGGGGAGGTAGCATGGATCTTTAGGGGTTTGATTCAACGGACTGTGCAGACTTTACCCAGGAATTCCAGGAGAATGTGAGTGAGATCCAAGAGCATTGGTAGTTGCCAGAGACGTCCTGCTGGAGAGCGGACAGGAATGTGATGAAGACTAAAAACTGCTGCACACAGGTAAGACCTTTTCTATAAAGATCAGAGACGAACTGAGGTTTACTGGTTTTCTGGAACAATACCAGAGTCCACATTAAGGGATATACATGAAGAAAGAGAAGGTTATCAGGTGTGAAGCAACACGGGTCGGCCCAGCCCTCAGTAAAGATCGTCTGTAACAGAAAAAACAGCAAAACCCCAGAGACCTTGACAAAAACTGGGAAAAATAACCCACATATATTTATTTGTTCATGAGTTTTGGATATATTATTATTATTATTATGATGATTATGATTATTATTAATAAGCCTACCCCCCATTTTGTTTTGTTTTGTTCCTCAATTTTTTTTTTGTAGTATATAGCTAGTTCCTCTTTTTTGAACAGTTTTAACTGTCTGTCTCTAAAACTGCATCTATGCTCCCTGCATGTTGTAGAAAATCATAATATTTTATTGCACAGTTGCTAATTTGCATATCTTGTTAACATGTGGATTTGTCTTTGAAGTGGTTTCAAAAGGGCTGCATGATGACAGCTTGCACTGATAGTTCATAAGACTGTCATGATTTTGTTAAGGCTTCTGACCTACATGCAAGAAAACTTTCACAAATCAGATAAAACATGTTTATCATGGCTTTTTCTCAGTATGCATACTTGTGCGTTCCCATGTGCTTGTGAAACGTCATCAGCCTCAGCTGCAGCAAACTTCCAGTTTAAAAGAACACAAGACCGAGAACCCCCATTAAATGATTAGCTATTCCCCCACTAAATGAAAAAAGTAATCATTTATTATTATCTATAGACTATTAATAATAGGAGGTGAAATAAAGGTCCAGACAAGCCTTGTTTTTGTTGAAGTCATGGGTATGCTCTTGTTCCAGTTGACACAGATTTGTTCTGCATGCTCCCATTCTCCCAGGGTACATACTTCCTATGTTCTGTCAAGAATGTTCTTGGCAAAAAAAGAGTCAATACTTGTGTTCTTGTGAATGGAAAACACAGAGGTTGTTCCAAACGTCTGCCCTAACCCCCTTATAGCACTAGAGGTTATGCCATTTTATATGAATGTCCAAATGTCTAGAGGTTGAAAAGGTTGTGGACTCAAAATATCTTATAATGCTCTTTGAAAAGTAGTGTGCATCTATGGTCACTAGACAAGCAGATATATCACAGGAAGCTCCTTGGGTAAATGTTTCTGCTGTTAAAGACATTTTAAACCTGAATTAAATTTGTTATGAAAATAGAGTAAATACACCTGCCCTCATGAATAAGGCCCATTTTCACTGACACCTGTTCTAACTTTCTTCATTTGTGAAACCGATACAATTATTAATATAAGATCTGTGAATCTCTAATTACAAATGAGCAACAGACTTTGACAATATTTTGCTCATGTAGGAAAACAAATTAATCATGATTCTTTTCCATTAAATAAGAAATTGCAATCAAAATCACATGTAAATTAGATTGAGCATACAATAACGTGAGAAAAATAATGCCACCCCTCATCCTCCTCATACTTCCTGTCGTCTTCTTTGTCAGTAAATATGGAAGGTTCCTCTTTTCCAACAGTTTCAACTGTCAGTTTGTTACAACAGGTATAGGTACCTGCATCAAATATCCCTGCATGTTAGAGAAAAGCATAATAACTTGTTACACAGTTGTTAATTTGTATGTCTTGTTAACACATGTTTGTATTTGGTATATTTTCAAATTCATATTCATGTATTCTGAATCATTTTACATTTTGCAGATTTTCATATGTTTCCTTTAGCTCAATTGCACTAAGTTGCTTTTTTTTTTTTTTTGGTAGACTGACCCTTGAATAGTCCTGCAGCTTTCTTCTTTTTATTTAATTTTGTGCAATCCTTTGCTGAATGATGAAAGCTTTTTTGATAAAATTTCTTCTAAAAAAACACACAGTAGGAACTATTACACATGAACAAAAAAATGTGCTTTTTTGAGTGGCCTCATTGCCCATTAAGCAGACTCAAACTCACATTTATTATCATAATAGCTTAACTGAATAAATCTGTCCTCTTCAAACCTAAAATAGATGCAAAATGAGCCATTTTCATATTGTTCATACAATAACTCATTAAAAAGCAAGTCCTGCCATCATCCTCCCACTACTTCCTGATGTCCTCTTTGTTTTTTGCCAGATGGTTGTTGATCACATGACTTTTATGAACAAACAAGGCTTTTCCTTTGTAGTTTTGAGAAACACACCAACTTGGTTTTGTTGGAAAACCATTTCATTTTAGTGCAAAGAGTTTTCATTGAAAAAACAGCTTTTGTTTTGTTTTTTATGTTTTCATTAAGCACACATCGGTCGAAAGACAGCTCAGACTTCGTTAAGCCTTCATAAAGAGGAGCCAAACTGCCAGAAGTGGAGTAATATGGCAACATAAAGAAATGGGCGGCACCCACATGGGAAAAGACAGTGTTGCAGTGATGGAAGTTTTTTTCCTGATTTGAAGAAATTTATATTTTCTAACAAATTAATTTTCCATTGTGCCAAAGGAAATATATGTATATATTAATTTAATATAATATATATGTGCCTATAGTTGACTTTGAAAGGCTTAAAAAAGCAGGATGTGGGAACGCTAATATCTCAATCACAATCAAGTGAAACTGTCACAATAGTGTATTAGCTTCCATTAAGAGCCAGTGTTGTGTATTTCTGCCAAATTTCTGCAACAGTCCTTGTTCATTACATTGAAATAGGGCCTGTGTGTTATTCAGTAAAATGTTATGTAAGAGTAATAAAATGCCTTTATCATATATATATATATATATATATATATATATATATATATATATATATATATATTACCTGCCATGTTTGGTCACTTTCAAAAAGACCAGAGTTTGTTGGTCCGTATTTTTTTTCAGGCATGATGCAGTCAAACGAACCGTGGTTCTGGATGAAAGCAAACTCTGGTGTGGTAGGTTTCTACTGTGAATACAAAACAGCCTTGATCAGACCCAACTAAAGAAAACATTAGTCTATTTGGACTTAACAAGCAATTGTTGCAGTGAACAAAGTAGCAAAATCATGCTGGATCCCCCATCTGTTGCTAAGCAATGCTACTACCTGCACGCTGTGGGTCTCTTACAACTTGCAGCACACATTCTCTAATACTGTTAGAAATAAAAGGTCTCAAAACCTTTGTTAAATGAGCTGCTCTTGACACACACATTGTTTTTGTAGCTGTAATAAAAGCAAATATATGCAAAACAGAGGTGCAGCATGAAGGTTTCCAGTAGGTGTTTTCCTCCATTTCCGGGTCTGTTTTCTGTCTCACCCAAGTCATTTCTGTCCAATGGGAGCAACAATCATCACACTCATATATGAATTACAAGACACACCATTTACTGTATTAACAAAGCCTTTTCCCACACGGAAAAGCATTGAAATCTAACATCCCCATGCCTGATGTGTAAGCTTGTCTCAACAGATGCTTACTTATTCCAGCCACTAGTCGTCTCTTCTTGGACTTATACCTAACTGTTTGGGTCATCAGTATGGATCATAGCAAGTGACAAAGATAATTTATTCAGGATAAATATTTCAATTTCCTTGGGGTTTGCTTCTCCTTCATGCTAACAGACTATTGAGCTTGATGTTACAATTCTGATTTGCACACATTCTGTTTCATTTGTGTTTCTCTTTAGCTTCTCTAAAATAACTGCAATTAAATATGTATGCATAATCCTGAAAAAAGTAAATATAAATGTATCTAGAGTTATTGGCAAAAAGGAGGGACATTCACTAGGGGAGGCTGCCCACAATGTTGTGATTTTAGCCAATCAAAGCAGCAGTAGCAGCTGAGACGTATCACATTCTTGATTTGTTTTACAACTATTGAGGTTAATTGGTAAATCTAACTCTTACCAAATTCAGTCGCAAGGAATGAGCAAACATCTCTCCCATTTACAAAGGAAAAAATCGCTTCATTTTGATTGGATTTTAAAAAGAAATTGAGGATATTTCAGCTAAAACCAGCGCAGATTTGCTTCAGCCTTCTTCCTCTGGTTGTTGCGTTGATGCCATATTGTACAAATCACTGCATTTCATTGGTCTGAACCGTTTCTGTATTGAGGCCAATGGATCTGTTAGCTTCTGGCAAGATGTATTTTTGAGATTTTGTGAATCCACGAATCACACAACAATTTATACTGCTTCCAACGTCAGACATTTTCATGATTTGTAACAAAAGTTGTATTTTTCTTACTCTCGTGTGAAATCTTTGATAGGGTTTGAGGTGCACTTTTAGCTGATTATTTTATCCATCTTCACAAACCATCACCTTGTTCTCTCTTTGTGGCAGAGACTCACAAATGTAGCCAAGTCAGTTGAACCATGCAACGCATTACCCCTAAATGCATGGCAAGAAAATTGTAGCTAATAGAGGCGACAGCAGAAAATAGAGTCAGGCAATGGGTGTAAGGGAATGTATGGGAAAGAAAAACATCTCTAAAATGTAACTTATAAAATGGCATAATTCCCATTTTATTAAAATGTCTTTAATATGGTAAAATTTATTAATAATCTTTCATAGCCAAACCCAGCCTCTTGTCTAATTATAAATTTTTTTTTTTTTTTTTTTTTATCAAAGATATGTTGAAGAAAAATATATCTGCGGTTCTTTTAAGCTTTTTCTCTGGCACTGATATTGTTATCCCCTATTCTAGTTTCTGCTAATCAATCTTGTGAAGAGCAAGGAAAAGCAAATTAGCATGCAATGGGTGTACAAGACAAGCACAGACATTTTCTTGACACTTTAAAAAACAGCAACATTCTTTGCTAATGGTCATTGCAGTGCAGAAGTGTAACTTTCTTTTAAATAAATGTTACCCAGAATAAATAAAGAAAAAAATACATTTTTATAAAGAAAAATGAATTCTGAGGCTAGAGGTGGTGGAGAACTCGGATTTATAAAAAAATTCCAAAGTTATCTTAAATGTGTTTTTTTTTTTCAGACATTAATATCTCATGCCTGTGGCCACTGTCCAAGGATCATTTCTCGTTTTTAAACCAAATGGATGCATTTATCCTTTACAGGATATTTTATATGACATTGTTAAAGAAATCCGAGCAAGACTTAGAAATGTCTATATTTAAAAATGTCATGTTTATCTTTTACACCAATCATGAACACAGCTATAAAAGAAAACTAAATGCATGTTATTACAAGAGTTGCTTTCTCAACAATTGTTATTCCAGTGATTGCACCACATACCACAGTGCACATTAACACACATATGCATTCTGCACCACAACCAACACAAAAGACAATATCTCCTGGGATATTAGAAAGGAAAGGACAACCGTAGAGGCTGAACTTCCCTTCAGCAAGAGGCATCAGTAATGAAATTGCATATGCATACAGCAGCATAGGCCACAGACTGTCTGAACTGACAGCAAAACAGTACAAGATGTGACAGACACCTCATGGCAGGGAAAAATCACAGAAAGGATGAAAGCAGATGCTCACAGAGAGACAGCACAAGTGGAGTGCAATAAAAATGTGGAATATAGGGAAAACAAGGGTCCCTCCAGACATTGAGATTTCTAATCTTAGTTCCAAAAACACAATAGACACAAACAGCTATGAGGCGCAGTGTTGTAGACACAAGATACAAAATGCTCAAACTTCATGTTAACACATTCAAAACAAATACCACAGTAAATTGCCAAAAGTATTATGTAACACCACATGATCAATGATTTTGGATAATCTAATAGCTACTATGGCTGCATATATATAATGTTCATTGTTGAGAAACTGGCCTACACAGAGTTCTAACTTAAATACATTTGGGATTAATTCATCTAACTATGAACACCACACTAATCCATGTGGAATATGTTCACAGAATAGTTAGCAGCAGCTGTGAGAATGGGAATAAATGTGAATAAAACTAAAACCAATGGGTTAAGTTAATGTACATGTATGCAGAGAGACAAAAGGTACAGAACAAATAATAACCCACATATAATAAAAGCTTACCGCTAAAAAAATTTTTGCAGAATAAATGCATAACCTTTTTGGTCTAAATCAGCCTGTGTTTAAAGCAGAGCTTCACTGTGAGCCCATATTCCTTCAAAAAGGAATATGGGCTCAAATTAGCTGAAAAATTAGCTAAAATATTCACTTAGTATTAAAAAGATCAAGTTAACATTAAGAAAAACACTGGAAACATACAGCATACTGCACACACAGCCTTTTGGTCTCAGTATAGGCAAAAAATTGAAATAATTTCCATTTTTGTTTTGGCCTAACACTTAAATCTCAACTTGATGCTTCAGCTTCTAACTCAGTAGTTGGCCATGCTGACTATCTGCCTATCAATAATTTCTTTATAATCAACATTACAATTAACTATAATTCCGATTAAAACAAAAAAATGAGTAACAGCAGAAAAAAAATCAACAGAAATAATGAATAAAGTAGATATTTTCAATTTTGAATTGTGAGCAGACACACCATATTGGCGATTCGGCTGTTTATTAAAATCAGGGCTTCTAGAATTGTTTGGAGGAACACAACCAACAAAATCTGGAGCTTCCACATACTGTCACAACCTTTGTTTCAGAAAGCTGTTGGATGACATTTCTCAACTAGAATTTGTTGCAAGTCAGAGAATGTGATCATCATTGCATGAAGAGCAAATCTAAGCCTATCTCACGAATAGTCAATCGGGTCTACTTCAGGACTGCATGCTATCCTATCCTCTCTTAAAAGTCAGTCTGTGATATACTCCGCTCTGTTGGGACGAGCATTGACATCTTGGGGGAAACGATTAACACCTTAAGAGAGGAGAGGAAGGATTGCAACTCGTTGAAGAATCTCACCTCTATTTTACTTTGCACTGAGCTCAGCTCCAAGGATAACAAGCCTTTCCATTCTAATGAGATACATCACCCAAACCATTACACTGGCGCCTCCATTAAAAGCTTTTGTGCACATACTCAGTTATGCTACTCCCAAAAAATACATGTTTGTTAGTAGTGTGACTCAATTTAAAGAGAAATAAGCAGGCCTTATACGAGTTTAATATTTATTTCCAAAATGCTCTGTTACAACAAACAAATGAGCAAACTGAATCAAATTAAAAGATGTATATTAACCTAAAGTGGTTAAAGAATTGTTGCTATGATCCACAGAGTAAATGTATTTGATTTCATGAAAAAATAGGTATTTGTCCACACTTTACAAGCCATGAAATATTTATTAACAACAATGAGAGCATAAATATATCATGGCTGCAGAGAGTTTGACTCAATGCAGTCCCATTTGTCAGGTTGGGTGGAAGGTTTGAAGGACCAAAATGCAGAGATATAAGCTGAGGTGGTTTCTTGCAATTTAATAATCCAAAAGGATGGAAACCGAGGCAAAAATCCAAAATAACAGAATAAAAAAAAAAAAAAAACCAGGACCCGGAGGCTTTAGTTGAAACCCCCCTTGGGGTTCAAACAATGACAAGGAATTAGCAAACAGTGACTGAACTGGAGGTGTATAAGGCTATGTTCACACTGCAGACCTTGATTCTCAATTCCAAATTTTTTGTGAAATTCGATTTTTTTGTGTTGCTGTTCACATTTTCAAATATATGCAACTTGTATATGATCTCCTGTGTAAACTGCATTCATACAGCTTAAGTGTAGCGCAGTAGAGGGCGCAAGGATGTCACAAACCAGCGTGCTTTGTGTTTACGGAAGTAAACATGGATGTAGTGCTGGAGCGCACCTAGTGATCTTTCCAAACCTTAAAACCTCAATCTTTTCAAGATGGTTAAACATAAATACTGATCTCTGCATCATCGTCCGCTGCCACTTCTGTGTAGCAAGAAGCAGAATAGTGACCTATGTTGGTTAGTAATGGCGTTCAGGTCGGATTAATGCGACCTGGCCGTTCAGACACAGGTCGCATTTGAAAAGATCAGATTGATTTGCATCGGATTCAGGACCACATAGCCAAGTGGCCTGGGTCGCATTGGAAAAAAGTAGATCTGTGTTTTTTAGATTTCATGAAAAGAGAACAGGTGCATATGGGCAAAAAAATTGGATTTGGGTCACTCAAGGTTGCAGTGTGAACGTAGCTTTAATGAGAGTTGAACAAAAACAAGGCTGGTCAGCAGATTGGGAGCAGGTGCAAACAGAAGAATCAAGAAGGGAGCTAGGAGAAGGAGACTAACACAAGAGGGCAGCAGAGGGTAAACGAGATATACATAAGAACTCAAATACACCCAAAAACAGCTAGAATAACACAAAATGGAAATAAAACCAATGAAAACTCAGAAAGAAAGCTTAAACCGAACCAAAAGCATGACACTATTTCTTTCTTTCCCTTTTTCTCACCTCAAAGATTCACCTCTGAAAAAAGTGAGTGACTTAAGAGATGTACATTTCTATTTTCTTAAGTGTTTCAGCTCTCCTCTGCCAAAACTGGGTGAGTGGCTTGCACTCATGAATAATGAGCTCTAATGTTGTTTCTATAAATACCTTTATAAAGTGCTTAGACTTTCTAGAAAGTTTATTGTCTGGTTAAATCTGGCTTCTCTGAGCTCATTTTTTTCCTTGATTGAATTTTTAGTCCCGCAAGTTTTTCCCTTTCACACATTCAACAAAGGCTGCTTTCGAACAGAGAGGAAGAGAAGGTACGCAACAGAGACTTGGTGGAGAAAGAAAATGATTCAGAACTTGGGGGATTCTGTGTGAAATCACTAATGAGATATTTTAGAGAGAAAGCAGAGATTTTTCTGTAAACTCAGTGAATAGTGGAAGCAGGTGTAGAGAAAAATGGAAAAGTACCATCAGAGTCAGACTAAAGCTCAATTAGCTGCTTATTTTTTTTTCAGGGTAAATCATGATTCTTAGAAATGTCAAGAAATAGACATAAAGAGTAATGAAAACGAAAAGAATATATAAAGTTGAAAAAGCAGTAAATGTAGACTAGGTGAGGATAGGCTGTGGGAGAAAAAATGAGTAAAAGCAGAGTTTTTGATGCTGGAGATGGCTGGAGAAAAGGGGGGGGGATAACTCAAAAGATGAGAGAAAAATCACTCTTTGTTAAGACAGGAGTCCAATCAAGTGTTTATGTGGAGGAAAACAATACAGTCCCAAATATGCAGAATTGAAGCTACAGTAGAGAAACTCTTCTAGAATATATTTGTGGGCATGTTGCCTTCAGCATTTTAATGGTGGCTTTGACACAACCTGTATCTACAATAAAAAATGTGGAGGCAGTTTGTGTCTGACCTCCAACTGACTAAGGAGTCATCTTTCTTGGTGCTTTGCCCCGTGTTTCACAGCAAATTATAGCAGAAGGTGCAGCAGCCCTTTTGAATCATTTCTGGCATGTTGTTGAAGGAAAGTTTAAGGATTTACAGCAGGGATTGTTTCATGTGTTCCCTCTACACTTTCTATGTTTGATTTCTTTGAAATCAAACATAGAAGGTGAAATATAGCTACTATAAAAAGTGAAATATAGCTACTATAAAAAGGCATTGTTCCTTTTCAGGACATTGCATTTAATAACATAATTTTAACCAAATTGCTTTTTTTTAATAAATCTGCACTGATACAGTATGGTTGGATGATAGTTGCCTTATACATCATGAAGCTTAAATCAAATGGATTTATTTCATCTAATGTTATTACACTGATCTCACATATAATCATTCTGGTTTATTCCCGTTTGTATGATTTAAGGCATTAGTGAAAGACACAAGTTGGATTTCTGCGGAAAAGACAGATAACAATTATATTTAATAAAGTTTTATATTTGGTCTGGTTTGGAGAAAAAAAATGACCAACAGACATGTGTTGCTTTTAATGTAATATTAGATTTTTACATGCATCCCCTGTACCAAAACCTTCATTTTTTTCATATTTTATATGTATGTTGTGATACAAACACTGCCGGACTAAATGACTGCAGTCTCAAGCCTAATGACTGTAGGTCATGGCCCTTTAAGACAAATGCTGCCAGCCAAATTACGAGCGCATGTCCCTTTAAGACAGATACATTTGGATCGAATGATGATGATGCAAGCAGACCAAACCCTCTGACATCATGCTGTGTTAAAACCAATCGCAGCTACCGCCTCTTTTCACTCGAGCCTGCCACCCTGTAAGGGAGAGTAACCAACCTTCACCTGAAGATCTTTGAAGTGCTGTGATCACTGGTGAATCCAGACTACCTCCAACCTGCTATTTAGAATGATCCCATGGACTGAAGACTGGCTTCTGGGCTGGACCGGACCAGATTCATCCAAAATGCACGTTGCTTCCCCTCCCGTCTACTTAGTCAACAGATAGGAAAACCTCCTTCCTTTTATTTTTATCTGATGCTCAATTAAAGTGCTCTGGCATGAGGGAGTGATAATTAGGTAGTTTTCATTGGTTTAATTGAGAACTCTTGATCTTAAAGTTTATAGTTACATATGACAAGACTCTTAACACTGAGTACACGAAGTGTTTGTGTGTATAAATGAGCGTCCTTTGTCCTGAAAGTTAATGTGCTAAAGGTGAGCGGCAAACATTATTAGCTCCTGGCTACCTCATTGTGTCCCACGTGATATAAAGGTGGCCATGTTAGTTTTATCATCCATTGTCTGCCCCTTGCACAGCTAGTTCCTGGCTGCCTCATTCTGGTCACATGTTATAGATTCACAGAGTTGCCCATTTTTTGAATTTTCCAATCTAGTTCTAGTGGCCCCGCCTTGTAGATGGGTCTTAAGTGTTATCTGGGCTAACTCATTTTGCTATAATGCTGCTGCTGTTTATTGCATTTTGAATAATTGTAATTATGTACTTTAAACTGACTAAAACTGCAGTTTTTGGATTGCATTTAAGATCTCTATATCCCTTATTATTCATATGTACCTGCTGCTATTTTTAAGGGTTATCCTCCAAATACATTAATGTACCTAACTTTAAAACTTGGATATTCCATAGAGATTCTCTGAACAAATTCTTACATCTTTTCCCCCTTTCCCCTTTTGTTAGGTTTCCATTTAACATGTGTCTTATTTCAGTAGTGTGTACTGTTTGCATAAATATCAGATACACTATAACTGGGATTATTAGCAAACTAAAGATATCAATATTTTAACTTGTAGTAGTTTGTGGTTATTTGTTATGTGAACCATTTATCAATCAAAGCAAGATCCCCCTTTTTTTGGTTAGCAGCTTGAATAGACAGGCAAATGTTTTCCTTGTGGTTAATGATTAATAACTGCTTGAATTATTAAAAATGTTATTTACATTTACAGGTAAAGGCATATTTGCTTTTAACAGTCAGTTTAGGACGTCCAGCCACAAAGGTAAGTGGTTAATACGACCTCGTAACTGAACAACTTGTCAGTTATAATAATTTAAAGTTAACAATAAACTACTTCGTTTTACCATTGATCTAAAAGACATGTTATCTAACAATAACTTCCAGTTCTAATTAATAATTCGTTCATAATTTGCTTGTAAAATATTGCAATATCCATTCATCCATCTTAGACAAAATGTGATTATTGTTTGAGTTTATAGGACATAAATTAAAAATATGTCAGCTTATATTCTAATGCTGTTGAATGCAATTATTCTGACAGGTCCCTGATTTCTGGTTTTAATTCTGTGAAGTCTATATCCACAGCTCCTGAGGTATATAAAAACATCTTCTTGTATTGAATGTTGAGAAAGGCTTTTTGATTCACAGAGGTACATACTGTGCTGTTCTCAATCTCAACACTTTGTTACATTCTGTAATTTTAAAGAAACAATCATTTGAACCGGGCTGGCTGTTCGTGCCCTCTTTGTGACCCATCAGGTGGTTACTTCTGACAAACAAAGTCTTGCCACATGGAAAATGGATATAAGTTCAACTAAGAAATCTCAGTTACTTTGTATCTCCTTTCTCTTTTCAAGACAGCAATAAAAAAATGTTTTTATTGAAAAACTTCCTGTGACCTGTTGACAGGTTATGAATAACCTGTTAAGTTATTCATGTTTAGGAACATATCTCACAGGTACCAAATATTAGGCAAAATAACAGTGTTTTAATTAGACCCTTAAGTTAAAAATATTTGTAACGTGTAACAAATTTTTTCACTGCAAAATAACAGATGTATAGAAATATAATAAAAATAGTAACAAGTTATTTTTTTCTACTTACGTTCTGAGATCAGTTATCTTATAAGATGGTGGTGAAGATTCCCAGTCATCCAGGTCATTGTCATTTCAAAAAAGTTAAAATACAATCCACTGGGCATTGTTTTCCAAATTTGAAGACATTATGCAACCCATCCAGGAAGATTTTTAAATTCAAAAAGTCCAAATTAAATGCCAGAACTTATTCTGACATTTTGAATTGAAAAAAGATTCCTGGATGGTAAGCAAAACATATTCACATTTGGAAAACAAAGTCCAGTGGTTTGTATTTTAACCTTGTTGGAGTGAAGATCTTATAAGATATGCTACTGCAAATTTGCCCTTGAGATGCCTCTACAGGTAGCTGCAGAGGACATTTTATTTTTGCACCTACTTTTGGTGAAAGTAACCTTGGTCTTTAGAACTCTGAAGATTTAAGTTCAAATTAATTAAATCAACATTATTCATGTCTTGTTCTTTATAACAGAACTGACCTGATGTCAAATATGAAATGTTGCATCTCAAGACCCATGTACTCACCACATAGAACGCCTTTTAAAGATGTGCAAAATGCCTTAAAACTGCAGAAGCATATTCTCACACTAAACCTTACTTTAATCTGGGGACTGGTAATCCTGGTAATGATTTGTACAATTTGTCAAGAGCACAGCACTGGTTTTTGTCTGATACCATTTCATACAATTGGTACAGACAGACGGATGGATTCATTCCTCTTCAACACTGATTTTAGATCATCCTGGATTTTCTCCAATGTTGACTTTTTCTCGGCCAATTTCACTGGTTTTCTACATTGCACCTTATGTTGCTATACAGCCGCACATTGGTGCACGTGAAATATTTTAACATCTTCTCAAAAATGGCATTTCTGGAGAGACATGCTGGGGGGTTGAGGGCTGGGCAGAGTCTCAGCTGTAACTGACAACAGCACAGAGCAAGAAAGACACAGCAACGACTTTGAAACAGAGCGATCAGATCCCTTATCAACTTCTTTACCAGAAGAAATTGGGAGATAGAGAAGAAGGTTCTGTGGAGAAGGCCAACAGCCCTGAGCTGTATCCATTTGAGCTGCTGCTTCAGAATATGTTGCTGATCCCTTCTCCAACATGTGGCATTTTTTGCTTGGACTGCCAATAAATACCCAAACAAAACTTTCTTGGTCACAAAAATTAAAAGTTTTCATATATTTGGACCCAATGACACATTAATGCCAAATCATTATTATTTTAGCCAAGAAAGAGAAACATAAACCTCCCTTGTCCAGTTCTGATGTGTTTTCTATTTTTTCGGTAACTCTTTAATAATCAGTAAAGGTTTTTTCTAACAGCTTTTGGTCCTTTAGTAACTGGCATAAAACTAATGTCAAATCTGCTTGGACAAGTTATTGCGAGTTGTTTAAATCCAGTCTGAATGCATTTACTATTTTCAATTACATGAAAACCAGAATCAGTCTTCTTTATTAGTTTGTTAGTTTGTGTTTGTCATTTGCTCTGATTTTGTTACTGTGATTATAAAGCAGTTTTAGAGTTTTTGTGATTTGTCAAAATTGCATAAGGTAATTACAAAAAGGTAAGTGGCTGTCATGGGTGAAACTGTTAAAAACATTAAAGTTTAGTTTTGATTAAAAGTTGAATTAACTGTTTATCTTTTCCATACCTTTCATTTAACAAATAAAGAGTTCTGTAGGTGTTGCATCAGCCTTAGTTGTACATTAGAAAAAATAAAGTAAAAAACTTTTGGTGCATTGCCAACATCCTAATGAAGGCCTTTCAATCTACTACTTTCAAGAGTCTATATAAATGGTGAAAAGGTATTTATCGTTTAATATTTTAAAAGAATAATTCAACCGTAATATTCACTATTACTCTTGAATAATCAAAATGGGCAGGCTAAAGGCGCAACATCAAAAATAAAAAAGTGTTACTCAGCTCTTCTGTATAGGTTTTTTTAATCTATACCTGAAAAAAAAAAATATTTCTTTTAACATGCATGCAAGGAGTGAAAATACAGCATGAACTATTAACATTTTAGTACCAGCATTTAAAACTAGTTTAATCTCTGGTTAAAAGTATATCATTATAAAAAGATTGTTTTATTTGAAAGAGTTGTTATCTTTACAAGGGCTACCAACTTAATATTTCACTTGTGTTCGCCTTAATATTTTGTAACTCATAATTGTTCTTATAATTTCCTTCTCAGACTCTTTGTCTGTTCTTGCTTTTGTAGTCACAAAAGAAAATGCATTTCTGCAGATGTGACCAGGCACATCTTTTAACACCTTTTAGGAAGGTGAAAATATAAAACACCCCTCAGCTTGTGTTAGTCCTGAACGATTCCTTTTCAGCATGTTCTCTGACCAGCTCCTTCTTTGACTTTCTAATTAGCAATAACAGCAGAACACAAAGGAGCAGCTGCACTAATTGCTTGCTACCTCTTTTGCAGCCTATTATATAACAGAAGTCGTATGTTCTCTTAGAGTTTGGACCAATTATCATGTTTTGTGTTGTGATTCGATTATTTGTGAACATATTCAAATAGGGAAGATTTTTGCTCCTCAGTTTGCTGCCCACCTAAACCAAAAAACAGACAAAGCCAAAAGAGCAAATAATCTTTTATATCACTGGGGGTTCATCTGTATATTAGTCCCCTTGTTATTTTATGTGATCTTACATAGCTATATAGAAAGCTATAGCTGAAATTTTTGGACTTTAATGTTAGGACAATTTATGATTTGATATAAAGGGTTCTAACTATTACATTATGCATAAAAATTACGGTCCTGAACTTTTTTGGTTGCTTGGCTTAAATTTTATAGAGCAAATTTAAAACTTATGATGCTACTGAACCTAATGCCCCAGCTGTGTCACTAAAGTCAAGGCTGTTAGAACTGTCTGGCAGCTTTGGGAAGACTTACTGTATTTCTGTGAATCGCTGCTGTTTCTGTTTGCTTTTATCTCTCCAAGTGAACAGGCTGTCTTGTGTGCTCTCTGCGTTAGGGTCATCTTTTTTTACTGCTTGTCTGGAGTTTAAAAATTTAGCTAACCTAACCTTAAATCATTTCATCATTCATTCAATCTGCCGGTATCAAAGATCAGTTTGACACCCTAAATGTCAACGCGCCTCCGGTTCGAGTTAAACAAATTTAAAGCTTTTGCAAACCCCTGGTCCTCCATGTGCATGTGTGTAAAGCTGTGAAGGCTCACTCCACAAACACACCACTGCCTTTGTGTAAGTTATCAAGGAAGCTGAAAAAAATAACATCCATTTCTCAGAAGTGCGGGGTATATGGATATGCAGCCATATATGTTGGTAGTATCCTGAAAAGGATTCTACTCCTATAGTGAGGCATCGCAGTATTTACTCCATGTTTAACACCAATAATATCTAGTGGACTATATAACCACTCTTAGTGTATTTTCTTTTACCTAAGTTGCATTGTTAAAATGTATAACGATATCTGACCTTGTCCATATTAAAGCCACAAACTTTATGGAATTTTATTGGGGTCTAATGTAATTGAACAACACAAAGTGAAACATAGTTGAAAATGATCAGTGTTATTCAGCCTTTTTTAGACCCTGAAATCTGAAATGTTTCACTATAACTGTCATGTTTCAAGTTTGAAAAGAACCCAAGTGAAGAGGCAGACTGTAATAAAAGTATTTGATGATAAAAAAAAACAACAAATGAGAGCAGACAGGGGAAACAGGAGGAGTATGCTGTAAAGTACAGGCTACAGAAGAATCCAGAAATAAGCAAAGACAGCCCATGTTTGTATTTACTAAAGCGGGGATGAAAAATGACAAAGCAACCAGAAGACCTAGTCAGTGGAGATGTGAAAAAACTGTGGCAGAATAAAAGCAGGGAGGTTAAGAAAATGGAGACAAGGGAAGCTGAAGACACACAGAAGCTGTGTCCAAATTTGACGGCTGCATCATCAAATGGACCCATTCCAGGTAGGTTGGGTCCTTCAGAGGCCATGAAAATGAGGAGACCGAAAGAGTTTGGCTATGACTTCGAACAGGTTGAGCCTTCTCCAACTTTCACCACCCCTCACTCAGTGCAAACCCTGTCACCTAGCAACCATGAGAGTTGACATACAAGGCAGGCAAAGAATGGATGCTGAACTTATCAATACTGTTTGTGCTAATTTCACTTTTGAGGAGCTTCAGCAGTAGTAGGCTTACTATTGTTGCAGATATGCCAGATATCTAAAGCTGGGAAATAATCATGTTCAGGTAAAATACAACTTTCGTTAATATCAGCAAAACACATTTGCACAGGGACAGAAAAAACATTTTAATACATCAAACATTGCCTGTGAAAGGTATGACTCTAACCATTTCAGTTAACCATTTTTTTTATTTAAGAAGAACCTGATCTTATATATTGTATGATATTAAATTGGACTTTTCTCCACTGTTTGTCATCATTTTCCATTGTTTTCTTCTAAGTATGGAGCAGGCGGCTTGCCTTGACCCGCATGAAATCATGGGATACAGTGAACCACAAAGGATACACAACACCTGTCCTTAAGGTGGAAGAAAAGAAGGCTGCATTTGTTGGCCTATAGAAGTCTTCAAATTTAACAGGCCATGTTGCCACGCTAAGAAGTTACAGCTGACAAATCTGGCTTTCTGAGGACTTTGAATCAGACACAGACAGAAACTACTAACCCAGAGGAAAAGATTATGAATGCTCAAGGGGGAAAAAAAAAACCTATACACAATATACAGAACAGTAGACTAACTTAAGAAACTAAACATAAAGGAATGGATTAATACTGTAGGGAAACATGATTCTAACCACTGTGAAACTGAAGATGGCAAGACTCACAGAATATAAATAAACAAAAACAGAATGACCAAAACACAAATGAAAATCAAGACCCAAACACATGCGGATGGAAACACAAGTGTTTAGACTCCCTCTCTTTGAAAACACTGATTTAATTCTCTTCTAGCACAAAAGACAGGGAAAGTGTGTTGGTAAAGTTTAAATTAGATGTCTGTGACAAAACAGCATCCTAAGCTTTGAACGTTAAATCATTGATCAATCCACTTGATGAAAATGGAAAGGTAACAAGGCATTTAAAAAATAATGAAAACTTGGTTTTTATCTGAGATGGAGGGTAATATGTCGTACACTTCACTCATCTGAGGTTTGTATTCGAGTGCCAAGATGAAAGTTTGCCATAAAAACCATGGAGGAGACAGGCTAAACATTTAACTAGGTACTCTAGTGAGTGACTTTTGAGCCTTTAAGCAAATCATGGCATCTAAAAACTTAAATGCACACTTGAGCACATTGAGCTTCGACCCAAAGATGGTAAACGCACACACTTTAATGTGGGAAGAACCTGCATCAGCCGTGACATAGAGGATGGTCAGGGTCAGATGGATGAATATACAGTAAACACAAGGCAATCCTGTAAGTGTTACAGTCTAGATGCTTCTTGGCAATCACACTCCAGAAGTTTTACTCTTCTTTATCTCATAATGTCATTGGTGTTTTCTACAAGGTTGGGGCTTCATCTCTTTATCCCCAGGAGTTTAAGAAGATGTAACAGATGCAAATATATATAGTGAATCTGCAATTTACTCTCTTTGTTTTTAGATGTCTTATTTTATTTTTACGTCCTTGCTATAGTCCTGGGCCCAGTGTCCTTAATAAAGTCTAAATGAATGAATGAGTGAATAAATGAATGAATATGTCCTCGAAAACTACCTGCCATAGTGCTAGAAAAAACCTTGGACAGAGAACCTTCCCCAACGACCCTGGAAGAAGAAACAGGCTATTGAATGAACTCCATTTAACTAATTACACTATGATAACCTTCAATGCCTTTCATTTGGCCTACATAAACATTGAACATGTGACCGAGACTGTAAAACACCTTAGCCTAAGGGTTCACCTTTAAAAAGGAGGATAAAAGGACGGATTTACAGTGAAAGGGATAATATCAAAGCATGTTCATTTGTTGAAACATCCAGCCAAAGCTGTGCCTTTAAAATGAATTAAAATACCATTACTAAATAGTAAAGGTATATAGTCTAATAATCATATCTCAATACACAAGAGTAACTAAAGATAAATATGGGTCTATATTTTGGCTCTGGACCCCACTTAGGATTAAAGTGCCAGAAAATGGATGGATGGATGAGTTTTGGGACCAATACTGTTTATTCTCTACATAAATGACATATGTAAGGTTTCTTATACATCCTGGCTTATTTTGTTTACAGATAATACAGATAATTTCTGAAGTGAGAGATTTACAGTAACTAAACAGTGGTATTAAAAAAATAAGAATGTCCCTAAATTTGGTGAAAGCTAAGTATGGAAATTATATAAAGGAAATATATGAGTTTTTTATACTTAACTACAAGATCTGTTGGAAGCCTCACATCAAACATGTCCAGACTAAACTATCTAGTAACATTACAATTCTTAGCAAAAAAATAAAATATTTCAGAATTATGAAACATTAGAGGTTCCCTACTGCTCACTGATATTACCATACCTGAGTTATTGCGTAAAGGTCTGCGGTAACATCTACATTACTCAAATCTTTATACTCGCTGCAGAAAGAGTCATCAGGATAATTCATAAGGCTGGCTATCATGACCACACTAATCTATTATTCATTCATTCCTGCTTTCTTAAATTGTCTGATGTGGTAGAGTTTAAAACCTCTGAAATAATGTATAAAGCTAGAAATAAACAGCTACCAGACATCACACCAGAACTATTTGTTGAGAGAAAAGGAAGGTGTAATTACAGGGATAATGTAAATTCCAAAATTTGGTATGCTTGAATAAACATGAAAATAATGTGCATTTTAAAATAGGGGTGTGAAAGCAAGGAGCAAACAGTGTTGACTTAAATGTCCAATTATTAGTACCCAAAACCAGAGGTTTTATCAAAAACCTTCAACTTTTTCTATTTTTCGATTTCTGTGCAACCAAAGTGACATAAAACACAAGTTTGAAATCATTAATTTATTTATCTGATTAATTAAAGTTATAAAAACCTTGTCTTTTGAACATCAGTGTATTCACTTTTGTGATCAACTTTAATTTACCGTGTTCTATTTACTTGAGATATTTTCAGTTAAGCTCTACACGTTTGCAAATTATAGCACAATAAAAAAAAACTAAACACTGAATACCAAATATAAAAGTGTGCAGAAATGCATACAGACTGTAGAAAACCTAAGCCAACATGGGTTTGGCTCCACAATTTACCGCCTCATTAGTTGTGAAACAGGAATTTCATTGGTGTGTGCGTCATGACAAATTACTGGGCCGATAAGGGGGCTGTGGCTGTGAGACTGAATTGCAACCAATCACACCTTTACCACCTGATCATAGGTTAACAGGATAGAGTTACGTGTGTGTATGTTCTCTGAGGTTACTGGGGAATTACCTTTGAGGGATTTTAATACCATGATTGAAACCTCTAACATCTTGCATACTTGTCTTTGCCCTTCTTTTCACGCTTGTACACACACCCTAACACGCTAATCAGGTCAAGGCAGAAATTGTGGGAGGCAAAGTTCTACAAGGCTGTTTGACAGAAGATTAGAAAGGCAAGTCCAGGCCACACAAGAAGCAGTCACATGTTGAATCTACCCCCTCTCTGAAAAACACTCACATATTAAGTCACAATTGGATGAAAAATATTTTAAATGGAGGCTTCTGCATACTGCATGAAACAGTAACATTTTCAAGGCCAGATACGGCATGGACATGAGGGTTGCTGCAAGTTTGTAGTCACATGAACAGCTGAATGTAGCAGGAGAGCAATTTGCAGAAAACAAAGTGACACTTTTGATTCAAAATAGCTCTTCTGAAACAATGAGAGCATCAATCTTAAAATGTATGACAGCAGCACAGGCAAAATGGAGAAATTTTGAGCTGTACATGTGAGTGCATCGGTATTGTATGGCATCAGTCACCTATCTTTATTACTCCCAATAGTAAATTTGTGGAAAGGTGGTCCATAACCAGGGAAGGAATGTTGGCCACAAAAATGTGAACACACCCCCCGGAAAGAAATTAAATTAGCGTGAGGAAAGATAACATTTTGTTGGACCCTGATGAATATGTTTCTAAACAAAGACAGCACTGTTGAAACATAATTGACCCATTGTATTAAACTAGATTGCATATGCTTTTCAGGACTTCTGTTTTCCAACAGCATAGTAAAAGAAAGACCACTCTGAGCTTTATTATGAGAGTGAAAAAGTAGAAAGTGTAAAGCATATTGATGTCTGACATCAAAATTGTCCTTTAGTGTACAGATTTATCATTTCCGTAACTGTTTTAGCAATAATATTCAAGGCAAGGCTAAAAAAAAAGAGTCAAACTGCTTTATTACCACTAATAGTTTGTGTTGATTTTTTTTTATCTGCTTTAACAGAATGCCAAGTCTAACCAAATCTTTGAGGACAAAATAAAAATTGTAATTGATTAATTTCAAAGAATGCCCAAGCAGGAATCGTTTAAAAAATGTAAAGTTAAATATGGTTTTACTTATCTCTCTAGCAAGGACAGCATCACATTCACTGACAATTTTTACATTACTATAGAAGCATTAATAGACAACATCAAGTACTTTCTTAGACACACAAATGCTAAAAAAAAAAGCACAAACTCCCATTAAAGCGACTTTATCTAAACGATTGCCATAAAACAATAGAAAAAGACAAAGAGATCATGTGAATGCACATGTTCTTACTCCTGCTGAATAATAAGAAAAATTGCATTTCTTGCAGACTGGTTTACATACATCAGCTTGTATCCAAACGAGAACAAAGGGTAATTTGCTGCTGCAGATTCAGTTAAGTATTGAGTTCAGCTGCTCTCATTTTCAACTGTCACAAAGAAGAAACTAGGAAGAACGGGGGCTACAATTTCTACAGGTATTTTTCTAACCCAATACATGAACATATTTTTGTTGTCAAAGTGCAGCAGCAGAAGGCTAATTGTTTGAACAAAAAAATCACCTGCCTTTACATCAAATCATCTGATTTGATGTCACAGATGAGTTTATTGTTGCTTTTCTGCAGATATTTTCAAGTTCTAAGCAAATAACAAGGTCATAATTAAGACCACCAGTCTTAAACAGAGTGCAGGTACAGTTATGTTCTATATTCTGTCCTTCAAAAACTATGCTGCCTATATGGTGATCAGTTGCACTATGCTATTTCTGATTCGTTAATTGAGATCACATTTAAGTACAGGGAAGATGTAATAAAAAGAACCACAGTAATCTATTCTATTAATTGTTTTTATCTCAAAATAACTTTGATGACAAAAGTGGCTTATATTAGTGGAAATAGATTATGGTGAGAAAATGTAACTAGGAAAGACTCCAACACTGTGCAATGAGGGCATAAAGCGTATGCAGTACCCTTTGGAGGGTGTGCAAACAATAAGTTTGCATCAAGGAATCCATATAATCAAACTTACTGCTTTTGTAAAGGGTCAAAATTTTAATATATAAACGTAAAACTTTTTGCGACACCAAAACTACTGCAAAATGTTCCACAGAAAAACAATTCTACCATGTTTTAAAGAGCTTTTATTTAACTTATGCCCACACTGGTGCTTGACTACAGGCAAATTATACCTGACATGTTCTAATAAGATTATTATTAAATTTATACTTTATTACATATTTAAAGCTATATATACATTTATTTTTTTGTTTTGCAACAGGAGGACTAATAATGGCTGAATATGTATAACATTCCTAGTGTCAGAGAAAATGTTTGCGTGATCATCTTAATGTTCAATCTGTTATTCAGGAATACAAAGATGGTTATAGTTTACTGCGATCAGGCAAGCCAGGAAAAAGGGGAAGTAACATTAAACCAGATGTTGGCCTTTAAAAGATTAAAAGGGATTTATTGTTTAGTCTGTTTAAGCTTTAACAAAAAGGGGAACAAACTGAGGGTAGTAGAGCTATTTTAAACTACCAGCAGTTGTTGTTTACAAAGTGACTAGCAAATAAAATCAAATAAGGTATCAATTAAATAGAGTTAGATAAATACTCTAACTCAACTTTGCAGGACTTTTACAAAAAGCTTGAAAACCCAAAGCAGTTAGATTAAAGGCTTTCAGTATCTAATAAAATTTAAACAACTCAAATGATTTCCAACAGACTTCTGAGTACTCCTACAGAAAATCCTATATGTTCTCATTTCAGTCTCTCAACACACTCAGAAGAAAACAGGACTCAAACCAGACAGCGGCTTAAAAACTAGACTTGGCAGTAAACCATTTTTTAAAATAAGAAACATCAACAAGCTAAGATCAACAAATTCTAAAGAAACAAAAACACAGAGGTGAGCTGCTCAGTGACAGCAGGTAAGTTAGATTTGAATAGATATGTTTCCTCTATGATTGGAAGAGCAGAAGATGACAGTCCAATCAGGTTTCAAAACAATTGGAGGATTCAGGAGAGGCAGCTACTCAAAGGTATGGGGCTCCACCACTGGGTCCAGCAGATCACCAAATGTTAGTTATGACCTGTAACCCCAGATTCTATGAGTTTAGATTCAGCCCTTAAAGGCTATAACTAGTACGTCATGACTTACTTTGGTGCAACCCCACCCGAGTGATTTAATTTGAATTTGAACCTAAATGAATTCTTCATAATTAAATACAGATTGGATAATATCAGGTTATGTGGAGGTTTTTGAGGAACCAAATGCAGAGGTGAGGAGACAAAGGTGACTTTTGTAGATTTAATTACACGTCCAAGGCAACAGAGGCAAAAAATCAGAAAATACAAAATACTGAGAACCAAAAAAGCCAGTGACATCAGGCTGAACACACATGGAGAGCAAGGAAATGATGGAGCAACAAAACAATAACGACAAGGAACCAGCAAACAGTGACTGAACATGAGGTGTATAAATGGGAGACTAAACAAAGAGCAAGCTAATCAGCAGATTGGAAGCAGGTGTGGACAGAGGAGTCTAGAAGGGAGTTAGGGAAAAATATTAACACAAGAGGGCAGCAGAGGGAAAACAATACCTAAGAACTCAAATACAATCAAAAATAACTAGAATAACACAAAAAGGAAATGAATCAAAGTATAACTGAAAACTCATAAAGAAAATTTAAACAGAACCAAAAAGTGCAGACTCATAACAGACAATCATAGGGAGCTCTACGAAACTTGATTCTGAAAGTATTTTTACTCCTATTTGGACTTCCTCTCAGCCAAGTCTAATTACTCATATTTTCTACAGTTAAATATAATTATCAGATTTCAGCAGAAGGAAATACAAAAAGTCTAGTTAAAGTGTGCGGCTGTTCTGAGACATCAAATGAATGTTCGTTGGTTAAAACGGCACAGAATAATAATCTCGGTTAAGTCCATTGTTCTCAAAGTGTTAATTGTTTTAACCTTTACTTATTGGGGTGAGGTGTGCTTACACACACTGACGCACACAGGAGCTGCCAGCTGGAGGCTGCTCCTTGTGATTCTCAAAGCAATTAGCTGCTCTGCTGAGGCTTTTGATGGTAAGGTGTGGGGCTTGTGAGGACTTTGGCTCTCTAATTTCAAGGTTCATCTTTTATCTTCAAATTCCTCTCACAGTTGTGTGATATAGCCAAATTTTAATTTAAATTCTAGTATTTCAGCCATTTTTTGCATGGAAGTGTTAATTAAATACTTTCCCTTTCAAATGGTGAAAGTTCATTCAGTCTCTTTATGGATAACATTTCACAGCTGTTGCATCAGGACCGTGCAAATCTAGCCAGCGCGGTTAAGCTGTACATGTGTAAAATTTATGTTGGAGTGGTAGGAATATATGGTTCTTCAAAGAATAATTGAGTCAGAAACAGGGCCGTAGAAAAATGAACTAAGTATTGCTTTCAAGGGTTACAAATGCATTTCAGGGCTTGTGTGGAGCACAATAGCAAAAGAAGTCATAAAAATATGTATTCAGAAAAATGACCTCTGTCTGGCTGTCCTGATACTACACCCTTTCTCACAGCAAAGAGAATCACATACATTCACAGTCACACGGGATACACTTGGACGGCTGGTGTTGCTGATGTTGGCACATTTGTGCTATGGGACAAGAGCCGCCTCATTGGCACTGATTACTGCTTTATCCTTCCCCTGCAAACATCAGCCAACATCACCCTGCATACCAATAGACTGGACGAGCCAGAGACAGAGAAGGAGGCAAGAGGGGTGGAGGCCCCTACATTTATTCAAGCACAGGAGGGCAAAACACCAAAACACTTCACACAAATACCCTCTGTGCACTGAATTCACCACTCTAAAAGCCAGGGGTCTGATGATGTTGTTGAAGACTGATTTTAGTTACATTTAGAAAATAGGTCTGAAAGAAAAACTATTTTATTGGGAAATGATAAATCAAATAATTGGCTCTTCTGAAATACAGCAAGCTAACTGACAAGTTGTTTGAATATGTGGAGAGGGTAAATGAGTTTATGTGACATATTTTTCTTTTTTTTTTGTGGACATTTTGTTCTTTTTTGAGCTATGGTTGAAGTGTTGTTGTTTTTTGTTTGTTTGTTGTTAATCATCTGAACTTTCATTAAAAAAGCAAAGTGTTTTAAAAAGATAAAACCCTCATTCTGGTGATAATAACTGTTAACCATGATTAACAGGTGGTAAAATGAGGTCAAAACACCAGTTTTTTTTTTTTTTTTTATAAATCAGAAGCATTATTAAATAGTGTTTCTTGTAAGCTTTACATGAGATCGGTGGTATTCTCGTTATGGCAGCATGTCAAATATCTACTCACTTTTATGGAGAGCTAGATACTCAATAAAGATGTGAAAAACAGCTGAGAGTCACTACTAAAGCAGTCATTTCACTACAGCAGAGCATTTATATGTGAAAATCATTACTGCCTCTCCACTGACACTAAGCCCTGTAGAGTCTCACTGTATTTTTTCTCCTTCATGAATTTTTGTCAGATCATGATTGTTAAGCAGGACAAATATATTGCAGCTTTGGGAATTACTAACCTTTAAGATATTTAATGTTACAGAAACATCAACAGATCTGTTTATATTGTGTCTTTGTTAAGTAGAGAACCCACTTTTTTAGGTATTTTTCAAATCAGTTCATTCTAATAAAAAAGGGAGCTAAAATCTGATTTCTTTGGTTATGTATACTCCCGAAATTGAAAAAAATACATAGATTGTTTGAACCTCTCCCCTCAGGGAGGAGGCTACGGTCAATACGGACCAGAACCTACCGCCATAAAAACAGCTTCTTCCCCTCTGCCATAAGACTCATGAACACATAACTATATATCAGACTCTATAACCTGCCCATGCCATTTACACTGCTCTATTTGCACACTGCTCTATTTGCACTACCTTGTATATTTTACTTTTTATATTTTTTATCCATATTTTTATCCTAAGTGTATATATTAGTCTATTTTTTGCATGCCTTATACCCACAGTGTTTTTAGAGATTTTTATAATTTTATTTACCTATTCCATATTATATGTTTCATGTTGCACGATTGTACCATAAAAAATTCCTAGTTTGTGAACTCCTTCACTAACAATGGCAATAAACCTGATTCTGATTCTAGCAAGTTCAACGTATGCCAGCATTTTAGCAGATTCTGGGACGTCAGGCATATGCTGCCTAAATAGTCAAGGTGTGCCAAGGCCCTTAAATGCTGATGCCAGATGTGAGTTGTCATTGAAAGGAAGGTCGAGTTATTAGTGCTGGGACCAAGTCATTGATTTGTAAGTCTTGCATGTCCTTTCAATCAGGTCTCTAGATAAGTCCCAAATTAAGACATTCAGATCTGGAGTTGAATCCATAGTCTAGATCTGGAAGACCGGGGTAAAATCCATTTCCTTATTTCTAAAGTTCCAAGTAGTTTTCAAGTCAAATGAACAAATGTGTAATTTAATTTCAGAGAAGTTATATACGATATGTATGTGTACTTGCATAATCAGCCAGTTCAAATGAAGGCACACTGTTAAAAAATGTGCTGACTATTGTCAGATGAATGTTCAATGTCTAGATATGATTAAGAAAATAAATACATACAAACAACAAAATGCATTGCAAACAAGAGTTGTTGGTACTACTGTATGAATGCATTTGGCATTGACCTCGATCTATGGTACTGTTGTTTTTTATTCTAATCCTGAGTTTTTTCAAGGAGTTTTTTCAAGGAGTTTTAGTTCTACTAAAAACATAAAACATTATCTTGCTTTGTTTTTCTTCACCAAGTGGTTTTAGAATATCTTTAAATTACAACAGAATCTATGTCATCAAGATGATCATCACACACCATATCTTCTTCAGAAGGGAAGCAAAAAGTGAGTGCTTTTGGCATATTGTCAACCTTTTCACTGATATTAAAGTCTGTTTTAACTCTAATTTCATATTTATAAGCTCTTAAAAAGCTCACAGATCTTTCAGCTGTGGGTGACCCTCTCAAGTGTTCACATGTTAAGAAATTAGACATAAGCTGCTTACCCTTTGAGTGTTTTTCCGTGCTCTGCACTTTGATGCCTTGTAAGTTCCACATCTTTTCCTACCAAATATCTGCGTTGCCTTCAACATGGCCTATGTTGCTCAAGTGAATTTTCTAAATTTTAACATATCTTAGATGCAAGGTCATCTGCTTTTGATTTTAAAACTCTATGCAATGCTTATTGTTAATTACACTCAAGAAGAACTGAAGATTGTGGTTTTCACAGCAAATAGGGGAAGATAGCATTTCATAATTAAGTCATAGAGTATTGGATTGTTCATGGCTTTGTAATGTGGCTGAGTGCGGTTGTACTGTCCGACACAGAGGCCATCAACTGTGAGAATGAAGGTTGGAGTTTGCATACTGGATAATTTGAATAATCTGATATTGCTCAAACCCCTACGGTGTAATTATGTAAAAACATTGTTCAGAAAATGCCCTAAAGCCCATGGATGAATAGAATTAACTATTTTACTCAAATAGTTGACCTGAATACGAATTGGAGGTACTTGAGTATTTTCAGGCCACTTCTAATTTTACTCTAGAGAATTTCAGGAGAGGTTCGGTAATTAATTACCTGACCAATACATTTTCTTAGAGGACACATACCAATGAATAATACAGCAATATACTATGTTTTTATTACAGTAAATTACCTTGCAGCTTATATTTGTTCAAAACATTTTGTGTAGTACTAAACTAAAAAAACAAACAATCTACAATGCAAGAAATTTTAGGAGATTTTAAAGTTTATATTGCAACGCAATTCAAAAAGAAAAAAAAACATTATCTAAGCTAAACATTTTTACAATATTACAATACTAATTTGATGGTAAAACTATCACATTTTATACAAATGCAAATATTTTTATTGGACTTACATAACAGGACCTGAACTGCACACATACATCCATTCCAGTATTTTAATTTCACTGGAAAATAGGAGTACAAGTAAAGTTATGTTAATATGCGGTTTTACTGTTCCAAAGTTTTTAAATAACATGTTTTGCTCTTTTATTAGGAGGCGTAACAGTTCTATTTTAGTTTGCATCAGCACATAAGGATTTAATACTTCATGCAATGTGTAAAAATAATCTTCTGCCTTCATCACATATTACACAAGGTAAAAAAGTCCACGATTGATCAAGCTAACATTAAGAACATTTTATGCAGTCTCAACTTATTGGTCTTTGCCTTCCTGTCTGTAAATTGAACCTAATTGTAAAACTAAGATGACAGAAAAAAGACAACTAACATATTTTACAAATAGCAGTTTTTTGTTTTTTTTTTTTTTTTTTTTTTGTTTCCCATCCGTTGATTTAAATAAGCTAATTAAATCTCATGTAGACTTACAAGATAATAATATGTCAAAATAAGGAAAAAGTCCATTATGACTGCTACCTTTGCCAGAATAAAAAAAAAAAAACTCAGCTGATATTTAAATGTTATGAAAACGAGACAAATTAAAATATTGAGCATTCTTATGGTATTTCCTTGTCATTTTCAATGTTAAAAACAATCAATGTCAGAATAAAAAATTATTTATACATGGAAGTTAAGGTTTTTTTTTATTATTTGCAGTATATGAAACACAAATCTTAAACCATTCACACTAGCAGTCAACAATTGAACACACTTCCTCATTTAATTTAATCAGAAAGGGTCTCTGTATAGAGCATTTAACCAAGATAAAAGGGCTCTTCATCCATAAAGCTGTTACTACCCCTCCTCATATCATAGACAGACAATACAAGCACAAACCTAGAGGCCTTGACATAAGCTCCTAAAAAAATAGACACAAAGAAGACATGAAAGCAGACCCTACGTGAGGGACAAGCATATGCAACCATATGATGTAAAGATGACCATCTCATATACGATTCAGTAAAGACAATGATATCAAATTAAAGGAAACATTTATGTTTTCACTTGGTTGTCTACTAATTATAATACTTACTGTATTCCTACACATTTTTAAAACTACTTGAGTGTTGTGATCCTTTAAAATAATATTGCATTGCAAGTTAAATGTGCTGCATGAATAAATACCGGCAGAACATGGCAGAATTTATTCCTTACTGTGATATGATGGACAGGATGATTTGGTTTTTTTCCCTTCTTTTCTTTGCTTAAAACATTGTAATTAGCACCATCTGTCTTCATTATTCTGACACTTACAAGCATAAATCTGTTTCTTTGGGTAGCTTTATTGTTTGTTGTCAGGTGTCCACATCCATGAGCATGGAGTACTCCTCTAACTATAGTGTCTTTTAAATTATATATAAGATTCATCCTGCACATGTTGCACAGGTTAGTGATCACCTGAGGGCCATGCCATATATTTCCAGCATTTTTTTTTTTATTGTAATTTTATTATATGGGGTCAAAAATTATGTAAAAGTGAAGGCCCTGATCTAGAGACAAGTAAGGCATAGTGTTAAATCTTGCTTGACTAATCTAAGAAATGTGTTGTTCAACAGGATTACTGCAGCCAGTGTCATATTAAGGATCACAAATCAAATCATATCTAAGGAATAGTAGCTTTATTTTAATTGGTTGGTTGGCAGCTAAACCCCTCTGGTGTCAAAAAGGTATCTGGGTGCAAAAAAGTGACAAGTGCAACTTGATATCCCATGTATGTGTGAAGAGACTCTACTTTACTAGTACACTGTAAGGGTACCAAAAGACAAATTTGTAATGACTATAAAAGTTTTGCCCCTTTGGTTCAGATTTTTCTTATCCAATTAAGAGGAAGCCTTTGTTTTCAACAGGCATCTTGTGCTTCATGTTCCTTATCTGTCAATCCCCATAAAGTAGCCAGGAGGGATTTCTAAATTAGAAACTTTGAGCATAACAATATATTTTATATATCACTTTTGCCAAATGTTTTCAAAGCTTAGTTTTTAAAAACAAATATAAAGATTACTCATGTCATGACAGATTATTGGGCTACAAATGTCTGCTACAACTCTGGTGTTTTGTACAGAGATGTTTATGGTTGCCGTAAATGTAATTACACATTTATTAAGATGTCTTTTTGTTGTTGTTTTGTTTTTATTGAAAAGGTATAATTCAGAACACGTATCTTTATTCCTGCTCATTCACAGTCTCCCAAATGGTAGAACTAAGAGTAGAACTGCCACAAAGGTGAAAGTTAAGTTAACATTCAGTGCCATGTCATTGGGCTTCACATATGTCGAATGATGGCTCCCTGAATAAGTTGCAACCCACAGTCTGAGGAGGCCTGATAAGACCTGATTGAAGACCTGCTTTTCAGTGGGAGACACAGCGAGAACAAAACACAGGCCTCAGACGCAGAAAACATGTGACACACAATCTGGCTGAAGAAGTGGAAGAAAAATCGAAAAGGCTTGAATTAAATTAACACAGTTGAACATTTTATAAATAAATATACACACACACA
>NW_015151034.1:393574-403544 GCF_000732505.1 Cyprinodon variegatus | reverse complement strand
ATTAATCGCGATTAAAAAAATTTAATCGATTGACAGCACTAATATATATATATCATCACATCACCACCCGGGCCAACCAACAACCCTGGATGAATGGAAAGGTTCAGAAATCGCTAAAAGCATGGAACTCAGCTTTCAAGTCTGGTAATAAAGAGCCACTGAGAACAGCGAGTACCAAATTAAATCGTGCCATCAGATCAGTGAATCAGAACCACAGCCAGAAGATCCAGGATCTTTTCCACAACGGTAGCAACACCAGGAGGATGTGGAAAGGCATTCGGATGGTCACAGACTACAACACACCCTTCCCCCTGGTAGATGCAGCAAACACTGACTTCCTAAATAAACTCAACAACTTCTTTGGAAAGTTTGAGGCACTAAACAGCACCCCAGCAGCTGTTCCACAGCAGGGGGAGGAGACACTAAACCTGGACGTAGCTGAAGTGAGGAAAACTCTGAGGAGAGTCAACCAAAGGAAGGCCCCAGGGCCTGATAACATACCTGGGCAGGTGTTTAAGGATTGTGCAGATCAGCTGGCTGGTGTCCTCACAGACATTTTTTAACAACTCGTTGGACCAATCAATAGCGCCAGCATGCTTCAAGTGTGCCACCATCATTCGAGTCCCAAAGAAGCCTCAGGTCGCCTCACTCAATGATTACTGACCTCTCCCACTGACTCCAATCATGATGAAGTGCTTCAAAAGGCTGGTTAAAGAACATATCGCCTCCAGTCAGCTGCCAACATTCGACCAGTTCAAGTTTGCCTACCGACGAAACCGCTCAACTGAGGACGCCATCTCTGCTGCTCTTCACCTGAGCCTGGCACACCTGGAGAAGAAGAACACTCGGATGCTGTTCCTGGACTTCAGTTCAGCTTTCAACACCATCATCCCACAGCATCTGATGGGAAAACTGAAATAGCTGGGATTCAATACACCCCTCTGCAATTGGCTGCTAGACTTCCTCACCAACAGACCTCAGTCAGTCCAGGTCGGACAGAATACCTCTGATGTCATCATCCTAAGCACAGACCACCCCCAGGGCTGCTGTTCACCCTGATGACACATGACTGCGTCCCCAGGTTCACCACCAATCATATCATGAAGTTTGCAGACAACGCCACGGTGGTGCGCATCATCAGTGATGACAACGACCAGCACTACAGAGAGGAAGTTGAACAGCTGGTGGACTGGTGCAAAGATAACAGCGTGATCCTGAACGTGGAGAAGACGAAGGAGATCATCTTGGACTTCAGGAAGAACCGGCCAAACCACGCTCCACTGCTCATCAACAGCTCAGCTGTAGAGGTGGTCAACAGCACCAAATTCCTCGAGGTGCACATCACAGACACTCTCAACTGGACTGTAAACAGCACCTCACTGGTCAAAAGGGCACTGTGAGGGACCAAACTTAAATAAGGACAAAAGGTGTTTCAAATTTTGAAAAAAAAAAAAATGTCATTTAATAGTGTCAAAAATAGTTAACAAAGGATCAAAAGCAATACAAAATAACTTGAATTAAAAATAACATGGTTCTGGGCCCAACTTAACTAAGGTCAACTGAGGAACCAACTCCAACAAAAAACTGACCTGCCAACAAAGAACTAAAGGCTGCTTAAATGGGGATGGAGTAACCCAAGTCTACTACATGAGGGAGGCTCGACATAACAACAGAATCAATAAATACAAAATTAAGTAAAGGCATTCTATGAAACAAATAAAGCAAAACTAACTTTTACTTAGCAGAAACAATAGTAAGTGAGTATTTAAGTGACAAAATTAACTATATATATATATATATATATATATATATATATATATATATATATATATACATAACATAAATAATCTGGCCTAGAGATTTGCTGATTAAAAAAACTAAAGATAAAGGTGTGGCAAAGGTTGCATGAAAGCAGCTGAAGTTAGACAAAAGAAGCAATGAATCACAGCAGGAGTATTGATTCTTTTTGGAAAAAATAAAACATGGAGGAAGATTTCTGGAACCAAGTTCACAGAATATGCTTTTTGCCAAATCAATCCTGCAGACTGGCAACAGCATTGTTTCACAACTAAACTAATCCAAATGTCTTCCCCTCAAGAATCCCAAGGGACAGATGGACGCCGTATGTGGCAAGCTGGATGCAAACCAACCCAGTTGAATGAAAATCGTACTGCAAGTGTCTGTTAAAGCTGTTAGGATCCAAAACCTCTAATTTATACAGACAAGTTTTCACCATCTCCAAACCCAAAACCAACCCCTTTGGCAATTTTCAATCGCAGCGAGATCCACCATTTCTAAATATCTCTCATTCTCATGCTTGGAAAAACAGATGCTTGGACACGATGCCAGGCATTTTCTGTTTATAGCACAATTCATATGCTGGGGCGGCCCAATTGATTTCCATCAGGAATTGTATTGATCTAGTTGTTTATGCTATAATTTGGGGCAATGTTCAATATCACATAAAACTCAAAATGAAAGGAGCTGACAGAAATTATTAGTGAAACAAACAGGAAGGTCTATAACATATTGTATGGACATTAAGACGGTTATTTAAAGAAAATATAAGAATACAATAGATAATGTGATATATTAAAATGTAGAAGAATGTAAAAGACTTGCATTTAAAGTACACAGGTAAACTGATTACCCACTAATACATGTAGTACTAGAAAAGATGAGATAAATATCTTGGTATAATCTAACAGTTGCACGGTTTACTTCATAAACGAGGTTCCCCTCTGTACTTTTTCTTTGTTTTTTTACAGGATTTGCTTCACTTAAAGGAAAAGTCCTTTCAGCAAGGAATAATCATGGATCATTATCTATACCTAAAACTAATACGTTCGTGATGATTTAATGAATTTTGCATTAATCAGTAAAAAAAAAAATAAAAGTAATAATTTTCATGACCATCACTGAGTCTGGGAGCGGCCATTTTTCACCTAAATACTAACACCTCACTCATGACATATTCCAGGCAGTGATGTCACAGTGCAGTAAGCTGCACACCATTCTCTTCTTTACAAGCAAACTTAATGGGAAGTATCATACACGCCTGCAATCAACAACAATTATTTAAGATTTCGACAGAACTTCACCATTGAAATTCTTGAGAGCTATAGTTAAAGTGACATTGCCCACATCATTGGCAGTTGGATGTTGTAATACATCGGGTAACCTTAACCCTGAATTAAAAACACTTATCATTCATTGAACAGTATGTAATAATTTCATACCTAAAGTACTTTCTGAAGTTTGAATTCTGAATATAAATAGAAATGGCTGAGGTTTACTCTAACATCACTGTAGCAACATCAATATGGACACAAGTAATTGGAGTAAATGCCCAATCAGACAAAAAATGTGTCACATAAATTAGTCAGTCTTCATATTCTCAACAGCTTCAGCAAGATCAGAAAAAATGTATTTCAAATTGAAAAGCGTGGTTCTTGTCGAATGAAAATCCTTTCAGCTTGCAAGGAAACACTTGTGAGGATCTATTTATTCGGAGTGAGTAAAATTGACCTGTGCGCTCACATGCGGATTTAGCTTTCTATATTTCAACCTTGAGTGGCTAATTGTTAGTGGCTAGTGAGTAGCTGTTATCACAATATTCCGTGTTTACCTGACATTTTTTGTCTGATCTGATGTTTATTTCTGATTGCTTAGGTCAATTTAAACTATAAAATCTGATTATTTTTGTAAATGTAATTACATTTTAATCTGATTGTAAAAGTTTATGCATAAAACATAGCTAATATTTGCTATACAAATGTCCAAATCAAAATCTAACTTTTTTCTTGAAGCAAAACAGATGCAGATAAAGAAAGAAGTGCTATGTATGCAGTATCAGGAATTATATTACTTCCAGTTCTAGCTGCAACTCTGTAAAACAGTTGAATATTATTGATATCATGATCAGTGAAAAGGCTAACTCCAATCCTATATTAATGTATTGCTCTGCATTGTAATGCTAATTGTTGTATATGTTTGACCTAGAAAAAAGTCTGTTAGACCTGCAACGGATCAGTGACTAGCAAAGGACATCAGCTCTTCGAGTGGAAAAAAATTGCATATGTCCTAAAGGACAAATTGGACAAATTTAAATATATCTGGAAGCCTTTTATTTCATTTATTTGAAAGACTATGTTAAAACAGTCTAAACTGTAACGACATAATATGTGTTTAGTGGTATATTTCTTTATGCTTTATGCAAAATCCTTTTTGTATATGCCCTATTTTAAAAGCAAAATAGCAGTTTGGATCAAGTTAGTAATTTCAATTTTTTTTGTAAATATATCTTTACTAACAAAATCTTGAAACTATAAAGGTTTTACCTGGCATATTTATAACTAATGTATTTGTCAACTTGCTTGAGTAACTTTAAATCCTCCAAGGGACCCCAGGCTAGCTGGGTTTCAAAACAGTAGCAAAACAAGGTTAAACTGTGACCTGATTCTGATTTATATTGATCTGTTGGCTGCGCAAATGCTCAGTCATCCGCATCGTGGCAACCCTCAAAACTGGTTTAAAATGGAGGAAAACAGACTTTCGCTCAATTTTTCTGCAGAGGTGTTAACACCTATCTAGGAATATTTGCCAATTCTCATGGTGTACATTAGAGCGATTGATGTAAACTGTTTTCAGGTTTTTTTCAAACTCAGAAATGGAATTCTGCTTTAAATATACTAATGAAGGAAAATGTGTGAAACAATACAGATATGGATATTAGCGAAATTTTACCATACAATGGACAGGCTCTACAGAAAATTAAAGCCGAACAAAGACAGAAATATAAACATAGATACAGATAGATGGCAGAAATAAATTAACCAGGAATCTAAACTTAATTTTAAAAGCCACAGAATGTGCACAGTTCTTTGTACCCTTTACATGCTTTTCCTGCAAGTTTGTGGACTGTGTCACAGAGCTGTAGCTTCCTTTAGCTGTCAAAAAGCCTTTATAATCTCAGGATTTTCATGTGCACATTTTTAGTTAAATATTGAAAAATAAAAAAAAACATGTTAACTTAATTAAGAGGACCAGGCAGATATGCATAATTGAGCAACGCAGCCAGGTTTAGGCAAAGGATAAGCAGAAGGTTTGCAGTAAAGTGAAGTTTAATGTGATGATTGTTAAAAAATAGGGCCTGCCTCTGAATTTCTGTGAAAAATATTTGCCCACACTGAGCACAGAACATTATAATAAATGAATATACCAATCATTTAAATAATAATGAATATCTATCTGCTATTACTCAAAGTTGGTGTAAAGTTCATGTGTCTGTTATTTTGTTAGCACAGATGGGTGAAAAATCTTTCTGTATGCACATTGTAAACATCACTTGCAGTGACATAGAAGATGATGTTTTAGGTCTTTCTATTGTTTAGAACCAACGGGCTGACAAGCAGCTGTTTGGGCAAGACTGCTGACAACGTTGACAGATGCATGGCGTTTCCGCTAAGGTCTATCTTTGTGTGCCGAATTACTGAAAACATTTTTTTTTTTTTTATGTATTTGAATTTACTGCTTGGCTTGAGGCAGCTGGCCTTTGCCTCAGTGGATGTCACTTCAGATACATCTGTTTATGATCAAGTATTGGTTGCAGCAGAGAGGTCTATAGAGGTATTCCCAATACAACTCTAACTACAATTAGAGCATTTTAGAGCCTCCAGACTCTATCCTGCTGTTGTTTTCATTTGGTGAGCAGCAGTCATGCTTAGGATGAATTATAAAATGTGAATGTGTTATGTCTGAAAGCACAGAGCATACCCCTTACAAACAATTGTGTGTTTCTGCCTTTGTAAAGGAGAGAAGCTGTAGGAAATAAACTAGGTGACAGGGTACATATTAGCATTGAAGTCTCTTGCAGTAGAGTTTATTAGTAACCACGTTTATACAGCCGTATCTAATTGTTATCAACATTTCCTATTTGAGTTATTACAAACTGATAAAAATTACAAACTTATAAAAAAGTATAGAGTTACAAACTTATAAAAAAGTATAGAGTTCAAGTTGAACAGCTTTTGCTTCTGGCCAAATATTGTGGTAGGTTATCTGTGTCCTACTGGTTAAGAAACTATTACTTAAACACATGACAAAGTTTTTTTTGCCAAAATTGTAATCTTACTCAGAGCAGAGAAATGGCTCATGTTGCATATTGCAGCGCTTACCGCTTACCACCGGGCTCGCTTCTTCAGAAAGCTGGCCCAGAACAGCAATTAAAGAAGCATTTTATGCACACAGCCTGCCACATCATCACATAATACATGCTTGTACTTCAGGAGACTTTACTTGCTCCAGCCATATCAAAATATTACAGAGTTTTCTTAGATCAAGGACAACCCAAATGCACAGTGACAGACTATCTGTTAAGAATAATCCATTCTGTATATATATTCTCATTACATTTCTAAATCTTGTCCTAATAAGATAAACTGATTGGGAAAACATACGGCACATCACTGGCAAATATTAGGGTTTACCAAACATGAATCTTAAAAATAATCCTAACAGTGTCTTGCACCCTTTAGATTTTTCTCAGGTCACACCTGACTCAAGTGGATCAATGAGCTTTTGACTCTGCATCACCTGATGATGGGCAAAAGAGGTTATACAAACAATATATGAATCAGTATTGGAGCAAAAATGTGTTTTAAACATGGAGAAAACTGGCCTATGGGGACTGGAGTAGAATTCTGCTGATGTAAAGGTTATCATTACCAAACCTTCTATAATGATAGTCATAAATGATATGGAGGCATTTTGTATCTAATGCTCTTCGTGTGGCATAAATTCCCTATGGTATCGGTTAAATGTTGTTTTTAATCAGAGTAAAAAATATTCAGCTCATTAAAATTCCATCCCACATTCTAACATGTAGATCCAAAGGGCAAAAAATTATTTACGGCAACTATCATCCAAAATGTAGCACTGCTCCTCTAGTATTTACATACTGTAATAGTGTGTGCCACAAAGGAAAAACACAGAGCAATATTTGATGCCGCTTTATTGTTTTGTAGGCATGAAGCCAGGCTGTTCTGCTGACTGTTATGTTTGGATCTTCACCAAATAGATCACAGAGCTGCTCCATACACTGAGCAATCGTCTCCAACAGCTCTGAAATCACTGTGGCCAAGTGAAGTAATATTTCTGCCTAACTGCTCTGCAGGTGACCCGGCTCTTTGACCTCCGTGCAAAAGATACAAGCAGGAGATTTTTTTTTTTCCCCCCCACTGGGATCAATAGAATATAACAAAAAGAGCTTACTGTGGAATTTCATGTTACTTTTGGGGCTTCTGTTGAAGAAACCTGAAAGAAGATGGGTCTTATTGCTGATAATAACCTAAACTACCACTCATATATAACATTTTTTTACAGCAATGAGATTATGCAGCTGTAAGAGATTTGCATTACACATTTACCACCATACAAGGCATTGGAACACAAAACAAGTACACACAAAGAGCAGAGAATCTACCTTCAGTTTTCTATTTAACACCAAATCCTTAGGGGGTTATGACTATACACTGTGCTGAATTATCAAAAATACACACCTTAAGTGCCTTTTCACTGTTTTGTTCATGATTATGTCTTACCTTTTGTTTTTTTTCCAACCTCAAATCAGTTTTAATATTGAGATTTTAATTGAGAAACCTACACAATGTAGTAATCCCTAATTGTGTAGTGGGAGGAATATCAATGTTTGGTGTCAAACTTATAAAAAAGTTCTTTACAGCTGCAGACTGAAATGTTTATACATCTTTCTAAGCAGAGTTATTTCAATACACTTAGATTACATGTAAGTGTCTGATAAGACATTTCTAACTTATGCTAAATTGGATTTATGTCTTTATTTGGATTAGGCCATGGATATGCATTAAACAACATTAGTCTATGATAAGGATTGTTTTATGGCCTCAAGCAGTGTTTATTTTCCAGTATCCATCTTGCATCACAACATCTCTGATCAACTTCCCTTTTCCTGCAAAAAAGCAACCATCCCGAAAGCAGTGTGCTGTCACTACTAACTTTTACAGATGTTAGGGTCTACTCAGGGTTACTAAAAAAAACAAAAGCAAAAAGAGCAATTTGCATGTAGAGTAATAGTTTAATTCTCATCTTACCCGACCTGGAAGCATTCTTCCAATAATATCTGTTAGAGATAAATAATTATGCCTAGTTTTCTAATTACCCCAATATTATAGCTTACTTAGACTGATTTTGGATATGTGTGACTATGTGCACGGGCATCAGGTTGCATTTTGGTGTGTTTATAAGTCACATGTGAGAAAGAGAGACGTGTTCAGGTATAAATCCATTTAGATGTAAATCAATGAATTACTGAAGGGGTGTGTGTGAGTGAGTGAGTAAGTGTGTTTGTATGTTTGACAATTTTATTTGCAATGCACAGCAGAGTGGATGATTTAGCTAGTAATTAGGAGATAGAGACATATCCAATTATTGGGGTTGTGAAATATCATTCTGTCTCTGTAGTTATTTCACTACTGTCTGCAACTTGCCTGTGATTTCACCGGTTGCCTATAAGGTATGCTGAAAAATGTTTGTAAGAGGGTACAAAGAAACTAAAGTAAAGAACAAGAATAAGTCAACTGGTAAGTATTTGTGTTTGCGTGTCCAGGGAAGTTAGTATCCTCAAAGGTAACAATTTTTTGCTCATTGTAGATTACAGGTGGCAGGAGCACAGAGGAAGAGCTGTAGCCAAAGCCATTACTGGTGGTCCCATGACACAAAGCTTGTGGGGCAGCCATGAAAAATCTTATTTACTACTTAATGTGTTTCTCTCACTCTCAGACAGAATTAAATGCACTGATACACACAATGGGTAACATACATCATAAATGAATCACACAGCCCTGCTTGCAGTTCCATGGATCTAAAAAGGCAATCGCTCACATACATGCACACCTGTTCTCAAGGTCGCAGCTGTAAACACGAAGGAGCACATGCAAACCACAGCATGGAATTTGCACTTTATCCTTTCACTCTGCGTGGGCTTGTGTGTAAGTACAACCTTATCTTGCATGGGAAAAAAAACGTTGCTCTGCCTGTCACTGACAGAAACAAAGACCAGGGGCAGCTGAAAGCTGCTATCTCCAACCATCTGGGAAAGGAAGAAAAAAAGACAGCAGCAACTCCTCAGAGCTCTCCAGATGCTACCAGAAAAAAAAATTAACAGATTCTGAAGTCTGAGGTGTGAATAGGAAATATTATCTCCATGGAGAGGGGTCTGATATAAACGCTAAGATGGCTATCTGCTTAGGGCAGTGGTGATGAAAAGAGAGACATCACTTCAGAGAGGAGATGGCATAAGTGTACTCACATTCATCAAGCAAAAAAACAATAAGTATTCAATAAATTATGCATGCAAAAGTGAGTCATGAGCTGCAATGTGATGCGCATTTCATTTCAGCCTTATTTTGGTTCCCAGGCAGAGCATCAATGCAGAGTAATATCACAAAATTTTGAACAAAGAACCCCGCAGATTCCTTTGTTTAATTTCTTCCTTGCTGCTTAATACACACCTGCAGGCCCTTCCCTCCACTACGGTGCTACAGTCACATGGTGACAGCTGTGAGTGAAAAAGCGATTTAGCAAAAATATTATTTACAGACCACTCATGGGAAGTGGGGGGCAGCTACTACCTGCGTACTGGGTGTTGGCATTTACAGTACCCTGCTAATGTGCTCATCCCGTTTGACACTCACAAAATTTCATCATGTGAAAACCACCACCTTCAATGTCTTCATTGAGATTTTATGCAAAAACCCAACACAAAACGGGGGATGATTGTAAAAAGGAAAATAATTGCATTTATATTCATTTTTCCTGAGGCACCTACACAGTAATATTACACTACCGGTATTTGCCATTTTGCTTTTGTCTCATAAAAAAAAACATTATATACTATATATATATATATATATATATATATATATATATATAT
>NW_015151034.1:387975-393474 GCF_000732505.1 Cyprinodon variegatus | reverse complement strand
ATATAGAGAGAGAGAGAGAGAGAGAGAGAGAGAGAGAGAGAGAGAGAGAGAGAGAGAGATTATAGAAATGTTTCGTATAAATTCAGTCCCTTTGAAATTCTTCTGTGATGACCTGATGTATGAAGTGCTCATAGCTGACCCCTCTTTGGCTACCTCTATAAAGTTTTATGTGTTTTAAATTTGGGCTGCTCAGTGGACCAGAGGGTAGAACTGCTGCTTTGCAGCAAGAAGGTTCTGGGTTCAATTCCCAGCCCAGGGTCTTTCTGCATGGAGTTTTCATGTTCTTCCTTGTGCATGCATGAGTTCCATTCGGGTACTCTGGCTTCCTCCCACAGTCCAAAGACATGAATGTTAGGTTAGTTGGCTTGGTTGTTTCCCCTTATTTTCTCTGTGTTGGCCTGCGATGGACCGGCAACCTGTCCAGGGCGTACGCAGCCTCTTGCCTGTAGACAGCTGGAGATAGGCATCAGCATCCCTTGGGATAAGCTGGATATTGATGGATGTTTTAAACTTCTACTCAGCTTACTTATAAGCTGATTGTAAAGATAATTACAATACTGTATATCTTTATTAGGGGTGTCAGAATAAAGGGGGACTAAACACTAGCAACTAGCCTATAAAGAGATGTGTATTTGTATCTGTGTTGGCTTTGCGTAGACTTAAGGTATAATTTGTCCCTATATCACAGCCTTTTTTTGTTGATCTAAAATGAAAAATACTGATATAATTAATTGAATTATGATTAATTATTTAAAAAAAAAATCAATATAAAAAGGGTTTATGGGTGAATACTTTTGCTATTATGCAATAATCTTTGTTAGATAAAAGTGCACCATATCTCGTCTTAATAAAGGTCTGCTCTGAAGTTGTCCGGGAGCTCTGCTGATCATGTAGAGAATAACACAGCACTTTGACAAAAAAGCAAAAAAAAGAAAAGAAAACACACCACAGTAACAGCCGTCTATCGCCGCCAGCTGCCTCTGAGAACATCTGATTGGATCTTCTGATTGACTGGCACATTTTCTGGTAGTTCTTATTGGTTCGGAGGTAATAGGACACCATGAAAGGGCTCTACTGAGGGCGGTATGCGTCGGAGGAGGCGGAGCTCTCCGTGGTACTTAAACAGAGTTGGTGCCAGAAAGAAGTGAAGTACGAGCTTCGCACTGCAGCCGGAGCGCCCGGTGCGTGCTGCAAAATCTGAAGGAGAAGCGAGAAGAAAGAGGGGAGAAAAAAAATCGAGAAGGGGATCAGGGGACTTAGCAGCCCTCTCCACTCATGGATCATAAGGATATCTAGACATTCGCCCTCGGGAGCGCACAGGTATTCCCTACATTTCCTACTACTGCTGTGCGTAAAGATTGGCCTTCAAATAAAGTGGATCATAGTTTTTATGCCTGTTTGTTTGGCTTGCTCTCCTTTTCCTTTCATCTGATGTAATGATTGCAATTGAGTGTCAGGGAGCAGGGGGCAGCTGATCATTGATTGGCTTAATACTATGACAGCTTTTGCCCTTGTGCGCACTGATCCCTGGTGTTCTTTGTGTTTTTCTTAGAATAGCTACTATCGATTTTGTTTTGTGAAAGGTGGTGTTTTTAATGCTTTTTGTGCTCTCACTTTCACCCCTAGACACCACAGTCCATGCCTCTGCCTTGCCGGGTCATTGATGGGAAACCAACTGGATCGGATCACCCACCTCAACTACAGCGAGCTGCCCACGGGGGATCCGTCCGGGCTGGAGAAGGACGAGCTTCGGGTCGGCGTCGCTTACTTCTTCTCTGACGAAGAGGAGGAGGTGGACGATCGCACTCCGTCCGACTGCGGCTTCACCAAGGACCACAGCCCCGTCGAGGAGGGACCCTTCTCCCTCAGTGAGGTGGAGTACTCAGCATTCTGCTCCCAGGAATGCATCTTCTCAAAGCTGCGGGAAAACGAGGACCTGAACGTGTACTCGGCCAAAACTTTGCTGACTATGTGCAAGCCGGGGGACCTTCTGGAGCTGGTGGCCACTGCGCAAGCCCCCCACTGGGTCATCTACCAGCATGAGGACCAGATCATCCACCTGCACAAGGGAGAAATCCGCAGGGACAGTTTGTTGGAGATCAGCAACGGCCGACATGGAAGAATAGTCAACAATCGGTACCGATTCAGACCGCTTCCCTCGGACCTGGTGATGCAGAACGCTTCTGGACACTTGGGCCTGAGAAGCGAGGAGATTTGTTGGACCAATTCAGAAAGTTTCGCTGCCTGGTGCCGCTTTGGGAAACGGGAGTTCAAATCAGGCGGGGAGGCGCACTCTGCGGAGCAGCAGTATTTCCTCAAAGTGCACCTGTCCGGCAGCGGGGTGCACACGCTGGTTTTTCGGAGCCTAGAGGACATGATCCGGGAGCGGCGGAGAGTGGACGCCAGTGGAATTCTTAAAGAGCTCTCTATGGTGAACGGAAGCAAAGACTGATCAGGATTTCCATTTGTTATCCTCCTCCCCCTGTCACCAAAGCGCATGGACGCACGCTTTGGCACACAGACAAACAGTAGCCCCCCAACCCACACACACACGCACACAATAATGCTCCGTCAGACGCGCACACATGAATAAATGACCTGTTGTTTTGGGACTAGCTGATTGTTCACAACGGACTCGGACGCACTGTGGATTTTCCGATATGAATAAGAAAACCGAGAAATGATGGAGCGCGGCCATATAAACAGACAACGCCCCACATGGTTAGGAGTCGCGCACACGGTTTCCAATGAACTCCTTTCACCCAGAAAAGGTTGAATCACATGTAAACAGCACACCAGACTCGGTTTTATTATGTGGAAAAATGGATCTGGCTCTTTTCTTCACTGCAGCAGCAGAGCAGACCGGATGAGAATGGGATTTGGGTGTAGATGGGATCTGGGGATGTCTCTCGGAGTTCTCCCTTCTATTTTTTTACTGTTACGACCAGGACAGACTCCCCACGACACAGACCCGAGCCCCTTAATGATTCATAGACCTCTGACCGCCTCAGCTGGTTGCAGCAGTTGCCTAAACAAAGCGTCTTGGCTTGACCAAGCTCCTCTTTTTGCCATATTGTTCTCTCCACAATGCTGTCATCTCGCTCACAGCACTGGATGTATGTGTAAATTGTATTCATACATTGATTTGAAAATTTGAGTCCGTTATTTTTGTATTTAAGTTTAGTGGATTTATCTCCTTTTTTGGTTCAAATAAATGAAGATTGAAATATGTAAAAAAAAAAAGAACCTGGTCTTTAGGTGTTGTTTGGCTGCACACACGCACACAGTGTTGCACTCTCACTTTAGAATGCAGACACATATGTATAAAATATTCATGCTCAGATACCTCATGACCTCTCAAACCATACACACTACACACATCTTTATTGTAATCTGCATCGAACAAAGAGCATAAATCTGTGATCTCACAGCTTTGTCTGAGTGTTGTTTACAATTACTTCAGCAAAAGGCATTTCATAACCTATGTTCTGATATGGATTTTACAGACTCTTACAGAAGACTGACCACATTTTACATATCTAGTGTATAATCCTTATCATTAAATAACACAGCTGCTTATCTTTATCTGTTTCTTTCTGTAAGGGTTGCACAAAGGCTTTGTTTTTAGTGACTTTAATCAATTGAGGTTGGATCAATCAACTCATCATACAGATATTTGATCTGGTGCTGTTTTGGGTTTTTTTTTTCTTTGGAAAAAATTGAAAGGACAAGGAAGCACATCGGTGGAGGTGTTTGGCCTTGAGGCATGCTATTGTAGAGCATGTTGCAGCCATTAGTCTTAAATTGATCGTAAACATTAACAAAGGGTAACTGTTCACTGTGTTGGAGATCATATGATTGTATAGAGAAAAACACAGCTTGCTTAATTGACTGATCATCTTCAGGTATTTTTGTTTGTGGCAACATACAGTAAAGGACACAGTTGCAGATTTATTTTTATATTTATTTATTTTTTGATGATCTATGAAGGGAAAACATACCATATAACAGTAAAGCTTATTTTAATTATGTATCTGAAGCACTTACATCCTAAATCTTGCATTTGGTTTGTGTGTTTAGATGGGTACATTTTGTAACCTTAGTGAAATAGGTACAGTGCCGGAATGTAGACTACTAAAACTGCAAAACCCCAATATGTGCTTTGAGATGATTGTTATTAACCTTATTTGTATTTTAGATATATATACATATACATTTATATTTCTATGGCTCTCAGCCTTGGGTGCTATTCTTTAGAGGTTGACGTGGCATAAAAACACAAATGTACCTGTTAACTGCCACACAGACAAAACCTCCATTGTTTCTTTACATGAAACACGCCTGGTTGTACAGCAACTCTTAGTAATTCATCTAAACTGATAACTTAGTTGGTTAGTTGAACCTAAACTAAGTGTATTTCTATAAATTTTTAAAGCCCAGAGCTAGTGGCAATCACTTGCCCAATCACTTGGAAAAGCCTATTCTGCAAAAAAAAAACATTTTAAGCTAACTTATCACAAATGTTAGAAATGGAAAAACATTGATCAGTTATTAATCTGAGTGATTTCTTCCATATGTTATAGTACATTTCCTGTTTTTTCATATGAGTTCTACAAATTACTAACAATGGTTTGCTACTCTCTGAATGAGTTTTTGTAATCTATATAATTAATATTTTTATGTTTGTTTCACTTTAGGTCATAAATCTAATTAAAAATATTTTTTTAGCTTCATAGAATTATTAAATTGTACAATGGAATTAAAATAATAATGTTTGTACTTTCTGTCCAGATTGAAATCACTCTGTTTATCTCTGATTGGTGTTAAACAGTAAATATAATAAGTTGAAATTACCAGAAGCAATTTCCATATAAAAAAAACACAAACACACACTAATTAGCCCTAACTGAGCCAAAAATCATAAACTGTGAATCAAAACCAGTTTTAGTGTCAGTCTATAGCAGATACCTGCCCATTTCTGTTGACCTGTTATCCAAATAGGCAAAGAAAACTCCTTTACTGAATGTATGTCAGGCAAACACCATCTCATGCTGCTCTAGGCAGAAAGTCATCTAAATCCACCATTGCTTGGTGTAAAAGGAGCAAGTACCTAGCTGGCATTTGTGCAAGAATTGACCATATGGGTATATTCTTAATTTTCCTCTTATTATATCAGTTTATACTGAACAGTAAACATATCTTTAATGTTTAAAAAGAAAAAAAAAAATCTTTTTTTTTTTTACTTTTAAACATCCCTAGAAATTAGTTGTTGTTGTTTTTTTGGTTGTTTTTTTTTTGTTTGTTTTTTTGGGAGGGTGGGTAGGGGAGGGCTTTTTTTGGTGCTTTAGTCCTTAAGTTTTGACATATTCCCAAGTGATGACTGTTCTGCCTTCTCAGTACATGTTGAACAGGCTGGGGTTGCCTCAGGTGAGTGATTCTACATTTCTTTTTAGCATTTGTGTTTGTGTGTGTGAGAGAGAGTGAAAAAAAGGAGAATGT
>NW_015151034.1:362790-386502 GCF_000732505.1 Cyprinodon variegatus | reverse complement strand
ATGGGAGCAGCTGGAAATGTTACAGATCAAAACTCCAATTTGACTTTAGACTTATGAAGGATTAGTAAGTTTCAGGAGAGGCAGAGTTTTTTTTTTTTGTTTGTTTTTTTATGAGCAACAGCAGCTGCACAAACAACGTGAGTCACCTGCAGCAAACGTTTCTTAGGCTTTGCTGGCTTTATCATGTGCTGTAATAAGTTACTAACACAAATAAGTTGTGGGTGTGGAGCCCTGCCTTTATTGCATTTTAAAACATTGTTTTAAATCCTAGATTAGTTTGAGTATAGCTTCGCAACGCAAGTAAGAAAAGATTAACATGCTAAATTTACATGATTCTCATTTAGTTAAGAATGGGTAGGCTGTGTGGCTCAAAATATTATAGTTTTGTTATTTTCTACCTGAAATACTTTCAGTGAAATGAAGGAATCACAGCCGTGGTTTGTTTGCAGTTTGTGTTGTGACATGCCGTCATGTAGGGTTGTTATCCACCGGTTGATACATGCCTCTGGCTCTTTAAGAAAACTGGTTGTTCCACTGAAAATGACCAGTATTCAAACTGCCTCGCCTGTCTTTCATTAACAACAGGTGGGCCAACTGTATGCAAATAGATGCTGTGTTCAGTTAACGTCGCTTTGTTTTAGGAAAATTCAAGAGAGGCTCACAACTTAATGTTGAAACAGTCACATTTTGGGTTGCAACCTAGTGTTTATATGCTTAGAAAGCAAATATGATCACTTGAATTTTTTTTATATTTATACACATTAATTATTTTATGAATTTAATAGGTTAGTTTACATCTTTTAGAGAAAAATGTTGAAAATATGTCTACAAATATTTTACTCAATAAAAAGTCCCTCGTTCATATAGAAATCTTTAGTATGCTTAATACCCCTTGGTTGTGTCATATTGCACTTTTTGTTGTTGATGTTGTTTTTTCTTTTAAATTAGCACCATTGCATAGAGCATTTTGAATGAGTTCAAGATTTTAAAACACAGCAAAGGGCATAAGATACAGTGACCTGCAAAATATGTACATATCCCTCTAGCATATTCAGTCAACACTTCATGTGTTTTGGGGACAGACTGTAAAGTACCATACCACTTTATTTCTAAATCAAACCAAAAATGCAAGACAGAGGAAAAGAACAAAACAATATAACAGATATAAAGCATCGTAGCTTTAGAAAATTTTAAATAGTATGGTATTGTATAGCAAGACTAGAAGATTAAGACACAGTTGCTTATTCACCATAGGCGATGTTTAAAGTTAGAGATGGAGCCTGTCTGACCTGCAGCTGAAGCTATTCCACATTTTAGAAGCTAAAACTGTCTTCATGTAAGTAAACACCATGTGACTAGCTGATCTAATAATCTATGATGACATGCAAAAGTTAAGTAGTATTAAAATGATGAGATCAAACAGCTGAAGAGACTTAAAACTAAATAGATAAATGTGAGGGTGCCCTAAAACTTCAATGAGGTGAAGTTGAGAAAAATCTACTCCTCTCACAGCAAAAATAACATTTCATTGGCCATTTTTACCTAAAGAATCACAAATCTGCTATTACTGTAAATAAAATCTAAATAAATATTTGATATTTTTAGCATGTAATTTAGATGATAGCATCTAAGATTTAAGTATAATAGAGTTATACTGAATGGACTTTCTTCAATTAAATGTACCCTGAAATGATGTGTGCAATAAGTGTCCAAATGCAGCAAATCCTAAAACGGTTTGATTCTTAAAATATAAGCACAAGAAAATTATCTCAAAAATGGGGCATGGGTCACAGTTTGGACACACCTTGAGTTAAAAAAAAGCATCCCTATATGTGCTCTAACTTCAGTATTAATAGTCATTGCTGTATCTGAAGGCATAAGTCAGAGACAATAGCTTAGACTTTTTTAATCTAGTAAAAGAAAAAATGAAATATTAATTTGATTATTCTCATCATCAGCAGATTCACCTTCCCCCCCTCAAATCAGATTCTATATATACAGATATGCTATTATAGATAGGCTATGTAGATATTTTGAAAGGCAATGTGTTTTTATGAATTCCTAAACATGAGAGATGAGGAAACATATGATGGTGATGAAACGCTTCCCACAGTGGATGAATGTTGCATTCTAAGGGCAGGTGTTTCACTCTGAGTCTGCTCCTGAGAGTGAAGGCATTGAACAGCCTCAGGATATTTTCTCTGCCACAGCTGCATCACTCTGTCCTTAGCACTCCCCTTCCCCCCCAATGTCTCTGAAAAGCCTCTGACTGCTAAATGTCAATGGAATACAGTCGATAACAGTTTACCTTTTACTTACTATGACTACTACTTTTACAAGCATTCATGCACATTAACTTCTGATGCTACGAAAGGCAAATGCGTGATTGTACTGAGATGGAAACATATCTGATTTATATTTTGATGATATTTAAGGTAACATTTCCGGTGAAGGGAGTGAAAATATTCTATACTGGTTTGAATGTCCTTTTCTGCAGATAAAATAAACTATTCATAGACTCACATTATGAAAATTCCACATTAAACTGTGGGGATTATTCAAAATTTGTGTTCTGCAATTATATTTTTTGTAACCATGGTTGTTCAAAGCATATCTGTGCATAATAATTAGCAATTTGTTGCTGATTATGCAATGTTTTCTTGTGAGGAGACTTTGTCTGATCCAGTATGTGCTGTTCTTTATGGCATAACTTTGTTGCAGCTTTGCCAAAAGACTTGACCCTGACATTGGTGGCAGAAGGACTAATATTCCAGCCTCCAAAACATCCTGCAAAACTCACAGCTTCATAAGTGCAGCTTTCATCCTTCTGCTAACTCTGTAACACATGAGAAGAGAAATTGCCCAAAGGCTTTGGCCCAGTGCAATCACAGTTTGATTAATGACAGGCCTAACATAGCCCCATCTTTTCGTCTCTGTGGTTTAATCCCTCTTTAAAAAGGCACAGCAAAAGGTTACTGTAAATGTCATTATGGGCAATTTCACAACCTTTCCACAGCCAAATGTCATCCTTTCACCATTTCATAAGTCTTTGTTTCCTTTCCAAACTATTCACATGTATTCAACATTTTATTTTGTGTCTAGATTCCTCCCTTGGACAAAAAAAAAAAAAAAGACGTTCACACCTTCTGAAGCAGCGTTCTGTTAAATAATGCACAAAAAAACAAACAACAAAGGGTGCAGTTTGAAAACAAGCATGTGGTCGTTTCAGTCAGTGTGAATCCTGATCGCACTACTGAAGAGGTAAGAAACTGCTGGGTAATCATGAAGTTAATGCAGATCCACTGCATGTTTCTATGTTTACAACCACAGCCCATTCAAATGTAACACAGTGATTAATGAAAAGAAAACCCATTAGTCTAGAACTTTTACAGCCTCCAGATTCTGATACTTATAGGTAAAAAAAAAAAAAAGCTACATGCAACATACAGTACTGTGAAAAATCATTGGCATCACAGATCTGCTGTTTTTACTTTTAGTTTGAGCTATTTCAGATCATCAGAGAACTTTTAACATCAGAAAACCAGAGTAGCTACAAAATACAAAAGCTATTCTGTGAAAACTTTATATATAAGTAACTTCAACCCTAACATGGAGTCGTTCTTTGTATCACCTTGGCTCCAGCAACTCTTAGTATTAGTGATAACTGGACATGAGTCTCCTTTACTACTGTGCATGAATTTCAGACCATCCAGTATCTCTACTAAATTGAACTTGGGACTTCCTGTTGTGTTTTCGCCACATTCAGGATTGACCTGCTGATGTGCAGCGGCTCATTGCCTTTCTACGTAAGTGCACCATTGCTTAAGGATACAAACTGCTTGCTGGACATTTGCCTTTAGGATTTCATGGTAGAGAGCAGGATTGATGGTTGCATCAATTACAGCAAGCTGTTTAGGTCCTGAAGTAGCAAAGCAGGATTGTTAGTACAAGGAGTTTTCCTTTTTAAATGCTATGTTACTCTCCAATGGATGCCACTTTAGCTCAGTCTTTCTTTCTTTCTTGTTGCTACCTAATGAACACTGATCTTGACTATGGAAATTGCAGGGCCTTAGATAACATTCTTTGTTTAAGAACAAATAACTTATTTTTAAGAGATTCATCACAGCTGCATTGTTTACCCTATTTATGGATATGAGCTCTCAATGTGATTTCCTGAATTCCTACTGCCTTAGAAATACTTTCCAGACTAATAGATGTAACTGACTTTTCTTTTCTTTTTTATATATATAGTTCATTAGATCTGCGCATTAATGCTGCTCCAGGAAATTTGTTCAGCCGTTCACATGTTGACAGGGTATGTTTAAGGGATTTCTTGATCCTGCATGTCTGGCAGTGATCTGGCCTTTGTGTGGCAACTAAATTTAATTCAGCTCTCCGAAAATGTCATTAATCACAGTTAACAGGCAGGTTAAGGAGGTGGGGTTACTTTTCAAAATTAAGCCAGGGTGGTTTGAATACGATTACTGTTTTATTTAACAAAAGTACTTTGTATTTATTTATTGAGATAAAAAAAAAAAAAATATATATATATATATATATATATAAAACAGCTGGTGAAGAGTAGCTTTTGATTCATGCTCATATCAAGCTGCGATCTAATCCTGAATAAACCTCAGTTGCTGAACTCGGCGATGGTGCAGAGCGTATGTTTTACTTTTATCTAAAAAGGCTAACAAGATAAACAAGTATTGATGAGTGGAAAGCTTTGACCAGACATGCTTAACAATGCTTTTAGATTATCTTGAGTCAAAGAAATGCAATGAAAGTAACCCCTTTCATCCAAATAGGACAAAGTGTTCTCTGAAAATAATTTACTGATTTATAAGAGGATGATGTGTTTGAAGTGAGGAGAACCTTGGAGTAGACTGAGAGGAGGAACATTTTGTTCAGCTAGTCTATTTTCAGTGAAGCAGAGCCTTTTCAGTCGTTGTTCTTTGGAATTAAACCTTAAATGTTTAAGGTTTTCCTGGTTTAACACGGATTAGTTTTTTAACAAATACCTTTCAAACTGTAAAATATGCTGATTCAGTTTAATAATGTCATCCTTAATCACAAAATTTCATGGGTCGGAACTAATAAACACATGAGGTTACAAGGTAAAGATGAAATTCAATAGTGACATAGTAGTTACCTGACACGGCTTTCCTCAAACACTTAATATCAACATCTTACAGGAAGAGTAAAGTCAAGAATATGGTTAATAATTAGATGCAACCCTTTAACTGATTCATTTGATGACAAAAAAACACTCAAAATTACAACAAAAAAATGTGTTACATAGAAAAAAATGTGATCTTTATCCATATAACACAAGAAAAGAAAGAGTAAAAACTTGTCTTAAAAGTGTTTAAACAGTTAAACAGAGTTCAGAAAGCTTATAGGAATGATCAAAATTATCAGAAAGACCTCATTTTAGAAGGCAAGATCATTTTATGTGTTTTCAAAATACCATTAGCACAACTATCCACTTTTATTTTCCGTTGCATTAAAATGCCCTGCACCTTTTTCTCAGCTCTTCGGAAATGCATAATATCTCATTTAAATGTGGGCAAACTGCAGCAGCACAAAAAGTTGCTGCTCTCTCTTGCTGAAGCATATTTGCAAGCAAGTTTGCAAATATGTAGCACAGCCCAGTACTATGCAACTGTCACACTATTCCTTGTGTTGCCTAGTATGTACATTTAAAAACATATTTGTCAATGGTCAAAGTAAGTCAGGATGGCCAGAAACATTAACCTTTGCTTGTTATTTTGCACCTTTGTAAAACCAAAATGGCATTGCATGAGGGAAAAATGAAGATAAGACTTGTCAATGGGGCAACATGACCAAAACAATACAGAAGAAGATGAGTGCAAAGGGTAGGTTCAGGCAATGTTTTTGGGGCTGAACTACAAACAGTTATATTTTAAAAAATCAAACTTGGATGTGAACAAGAAATTCTCCAAACACAAATCTTGGTTTTGAAAATAAACTTCAACAACTCCTAAGATACTATTTTAAAATTCTCTCTGTAGTTAAACTGCCAAAGAAATGAAAAATATTTTTGGTTAATCCAAAAAATCATTCATGGCATTCAAGCTTAGTCAGAGATCACATTATTAATGCAAAAGTATTGGATATTCAAATAAGGGATGCTTCATCTTCAAATCTTAGAAATTCATGTCAAGAAGAAAACCAGCATAATTCCTGACAGAATAAAAGCTTTATGAAATAAAGGCCATGAAGAAAAAAATGTCTGAAGGAGATATTTTAACCAGTACAAACCCATGTAACCCGAAGCTATAATTACCATGTTAAACAATTAAACTTTTTCTTTTGTTATACATTTTTAATTTGATGTGAATTTGTAGTGTTTTGATTTAAGCTACAGAGCAACATTCTGTTTTAGCCACATAAAGGCTTAGACCTATTACTTCCAATTTCAGTACAATGTAGATGTTTATATATATTTAACACTTTAAGGGGAGCATATGTTGTATAGCTCCTTTAAAGAAGTCAGGATACTTTAAATGTTACAGATATATCTTTTCTAGAATGAAAAACTCACCTTTTTTGTAGAAAGAGCCAAGGACGACCCTTTTCAATGTGAGAGGTCAGTTAGTAGAGAATTTTACAAACAGCTTCCCCCATGCCATTGCTATTACAGAATGTCAGTCATTACTTGTTGGCCTCTCTGTCTGTGAGTTTAATGCCCTTCAGCTGTTATTGTTGTGCAATTTTAAACCAAATGCAGAAATCAGGAAAGCTGCTGGATAATTCCAACAGAACGATGAACCAGTGTGTTTGCAATCACTGACTGTCAATTACCATCTCAGAGATCCTTCTCGTGCCATTTTAACGATGTCCACATTTTAAATAACTTTTACATATAGTTTGTTTCCGGTAAGCCCAGTTTAACTGAGCTATAAATTTGACACAAATAAAAGGAAACGTAAAAAAGGTTTTAAAACATAGTTTTGTAAAAAAAAAAAAATTGAATAACATTAAATACATCCCTGTTCATCACTGAGTGACAGTTTGAGCAGATAAAGAGGCTCATATTAGTGTTATTAATAGCCCTCACTCTGATCTATCTATGCTGATGCTGTTTAATGAGGTTTGATTCAATTATTAGCATTGGGTAGTCTCTACAAACACTCAGAGACAGGTTTCTTAAGATGCTTTCATATAAAAGTAATGATGGTAATGAGCTATAGTTAGGAAGGTAATAAACTGTGTTTGTAAATTCCCTTTTATTTTTTCACATGTACTCAGAAAAACATAATGGTGGTTCCACTAACATGAATGGGGGAAACATTTAATTTCTCTATATTCTGTTGTCATCTTGGTGGTTTTAGGCTCTAATATCTGTCTTCTTGCGAACTTCATGGGTTTAAGTCTGAAATGAAGCTTTGTTCTTTGGCTTCTTTCTTCTTTAGTTTGCATTTCATCCAACTATCTAATGTTTTAGAGTTTTTTTTCAGCTGGGATTGGTTTGTTCACCAATATAAATCTCAGCCATTCTAGAGCAACAGACACACAGTCCCAGTCTGTAGCAGAGGGTTTTATAAAATATGTTTTATAAAATCCACATCATTATAAGTTTGGAAACTGTGTACCTTTAAAGCATATATTCAGGAGCTTGCAGTCTCTGTGTTCAAATTTTAGTTTTTGGAATTCTGCATCAACATACTGCTCTGACAAAAACATGGTAATGATGTCACAACATAGAAAGGACATAGCCAGGGATCTATAACCCAACTCCACGGGGGTTAGTGTCCCTCAAAGTGTAGATGGATTAATGAACGGAGACACATAAATCAAAGGGACTTCCTCAGGATGCAGTAAAATTTTTCAGATCTTTTAAATTACATTATAGCTTGATTCTGTTCTGTTTAGGCAACACATCTAAGAGTTTAAGAGTCCTGGCTTAGGCTTTTTTTTTTTCTTTTTTTTTTCTACACATAAGAGTATGTATAACTACAGTCTTGAGTAATTACACTTTTGGATAATATTTTTTAAAGAAATGTCCCAGAACGATAATGCAGCTATGATTTTTGCTTTTCTGTTTTAAAAGTGACTCCTTGGGAACTAAGCGTTCTTCCCCACTCAGAAAGCTGTCTTCCGATTATAAGTATGCAAAGATTTATGCAGACAGGGAGCTATTGAAGCCAGACTTTTTCACTGTGAAAAAAACCGGAGGTTAAAAGACTTCAATTTATATATTTACATATCTAACATGTGAAAATTAAAATAAATAAATAAAAGATTAACAGCAAACAATGGGGTCTTGAGTTCTGTTGACTTCTGGGCTGGGAATCCCATGAAAGACTGTATTTCTTGTAAATCTATAGTTAAAGATAATTTTGCATAATTGCCATGTTATTTAGTAAGAGACACAGACAGAAACAACTCTTTTTATATGCCTAATGTATCTTTAGGTTAAAACAAATAGTAGAACAAGCAAATCAGAACCAGGAAAATGATTCTTAATGTGCTGAAAAGATAACAAAAGTCAAGCTTCTGTCTTGTGTTTATTCATATTCCCAAATCCAAAGAAGACAGATTCATGTAATTTTCTACTGAAAACAAATAAGTTCATTTAATTTATTAACTCTGCAAATTTTATTCAATTTAAGATTCCTTTAAACTTACAGTTGGTTTATATTTTACATTTTATTGTTTCACTTACTTCATTAGTAGTTGTGTTGTTTGTCTGATTCAGTTTTGAAGCACTTTGGTAAAAAAAAAAAAAAAAGCTTTTTGAATGTGCAGTATGAACAAAACTGACATTTAGGCTGACATTTGTTAGCTGACAACCAAAAAGCTGAAACATCCAGAGGGGAAATGATAAACCCACCTCCCTACCCTGAAAGTCCCAATATGTTGAAAGTAAATTGGAGAAGCCTGGCCGTGTGATGGATAAAGTGGATGGAAACACTGTCATGGAAAAGTGCATCATGATTATATCCATCAGCAGTTTACGGGCGGATCTCACACAACTTTACAAAAGTGAAGAAAGACAAACAATACAAAAGACTGGTATTAACACAAAGTGCTGTGAAACCTGTCAGCAGTAACTGCTGCAGCCACTAGCACAAAAACTGAAAGAAAAAATATTACTTATTGATCACATTTAAAACTACAATCTAGTGACTTCGGGTAAACCAAAAAAGTGAAAAAATATATTTTTCTTCTTTCCAGCAAATTTCTTGCAGCTGTTTACTTTCAATTGTGCCAGTACGAGTTTGCTCTATCAGTGGCTCTTGTTTGGTGTCATTCCTTCAATTGTTTTTTTAAGAAAGTACAAGCATTGGCATTCGTTAACATCCTTTAACAAGCAGGCACTTTTCTTACTAGTCAGCGGATGCACTGCTGTTTGATGGCCTTGGCAGAAACTGCATGCCGAGGCATTTGAAACTGCATGCTTCAAATGTAAACTAGATACAGTTTTTTTAGCCATGAAGATAATCCTTGCATTGAAGTGTATTACTCCTTGTCGCATTTTCAATTATCAACAGATATAAATGTTCATATGAGGATTTATATTGTGGTTTGGATTACTGTTAGGACACAATGACTCTTAAAAAAACCTACAAGTTATGGCTTTAAAACCCACCCCCTGTCATGAAGCAGGACAGAGGGACCCAGTATTCAAAGCGAGACAGACAGTGGGATAATTCAAAGTGTTTAATCAAACACAAGAGCGGTCTGTGGATCCGTGGTATCAGAGGCTGGAGCGTCTATGAGTGGAAACTCTGTTGGAGAAAAACACAGGTAAGTGATCATGATAATCTTATGGAGGATAATTATCCATGTGAGTCACTTACCTGGTTTAACAGTTCAGTCCATCAGGTAAGATCCAGCCGGTGGACTGCCAATGAGAAGCGGCAGGTGCCGCCCAGAGTGTCTCAGATGCTGCATGAGAACAGGAACAGGCTGGTCCAGGGTTCCAGGAGTCCACAGACAGTTGAGTCAGAACATTTAGATGGGAACAGGCATGCTAGTGCTTGAGAGGAAGAACAGGTCAGGATATCAGGAACACTACAGAAAGCTAATAAAACCCTCTCTCTAGTGCTTGTTCTAGTGCTCAGAGAACGAGCACTAGGACAAGAAGATAAGCATCAATCATCCTCCACCCTTTAACGGCAATCCCCTCTTTAACGACCGACATTCAGAATCATAGACAGGTTTCAGTTATTACAGGCTAACAATGAAACCAAACGACCCACTCGTCTGTTTCAATGCATGTTTCCAAGCAATACAAGGCCTTGTCTATATAAAGACTCAAACTCACTGCGGATCCAGACATTTGAATTGAGAAAGCTTCCTGGAGAGGAAGTGAAAGTTTCAAACCTTGGAAACCAAGTCCAGTGCATGGTTTTTTAAAACTTTTACGTAATGACTATGACCTGGATGACTGACAATCTTCATCAGCATATTATGTACCTCATGTTTAGTAGAATATATGAATGCATATGAAAATGTCAAGCCAGTGAATACTGAACATAGAGAATCAAGTGGTGGCTTTTCCCCACAACAAATATCCTCCACCCTCTATAGCAGGGAACATCTTAATTAAAATCCAATCAAAATTCAGTGGGGTCCGAATAAAGAAAATCATCAACCAGTAAAGGTCCGGAGACATTTTTTTTTTATATAATATGTTACTTTAAACAGAATTTAACACTGAACATCCATGTTATACATTGAATTTTTAAATAAAAAATTATAATAAAACAATAGAACATTTTTCCATTTTAAAATCTAAAGGGTTAGGGAAGTAGAGAACAACAATCATTCAGTTTGGTATATAGACAATTTCCTCATTCACATATTTTATAAAACACCTGAACTGACATGACGATTTGTTTTTTTTTTCTTTTTTATGGCTTAATGAGAGCAGTGGGCTTTAGACTGCACTGCAAGCTTTAAACCTCGGTTTGAATTGAGACAAAGCCATTCTGAAGCTCATATCAAGGTGCTAATTTTGAGCCTGGATCAATATTTATTTTTGATTCTGTTCATGGTGGAGAATCCTGCTTCACAGCAGTAGGTTGAGTCAAACATGCTCAAAATATGCAGGATCATCTTTGAGCACACCATTTCACTTTTCTTTAACTAGTTCTACACAGTTCTTCCAGCAGTCCACACTTTCTCTGCTTTCTTTTTCTCATCCTCTTCTCGCCCGGCTTGCCACAGGTTTGCCTGCTGTGTCTAAAAGTAGCTTGCAGCAGTGAACCAAACTGACAACTCATTAGCTAATTTGTATCACGTGTAGCCTCATCCTGGTGCTCCGGACGGCTTTACCATATTAACAGGAGAAGTGGCACAAGTGAAATTAGACACTGTCTTCAGACAGCATGCAGTATTTTATAAATGTTTTAAAATCAGGTTGGGTCCGGATTAGCCAGTAGGTGGGTTCGGATGTGGACTGCGGTCCGCTTATCCGTAACCTCTGCTCTATAGGCTTTAGCTTCTCCATGTCTGCATTGCAGGCATTATCTATTGTTCCATCACTCCTCAGGAATACAGCAACTTAACAGAAGAACAGCATTAAATATTTTGGTGAACACATTTTTGTGTGGAAATATATGATTTTCTTCTCCAAAACTTTTTCTTTAATTCTTACAAAGTTTTGGAGAAGAAAATCACATATTTCCCAAGTGCGAAACCTTGCCTGTTTTTTCCAATATTAACAGTTCAATGGAAAAGGTTGCTCTCAAAAGTGACAAGTTTTTGAGATTTGAAAAGAAAAGTTTCTCAAAACCTTGTTCCCAAATACTGTGACCCTTTTTTTTTCTTCTTACAAATCCTGTTCAGTTAAACAGAAACTCACAACATGTTAGAGGGACATGTTTGATTGAAAAGGATCTTTGTTGAAACCGGTTTTTGCTTACTAAGTTTAACATTCCCACTTATCTTTCCAGGGTCAGTTAACAATTGTCATTTATGACTTGGCAAAGATTCTTCTAATCTATCAGTTTGTTTGGGACTAATCATAATTAGAACTAGAAAATTGACCCAGTATATAATATTACCACCTTGATGTTTTTCCTCCTTCCTTTCCAGGGTGTTACCAGCAGCTGCAGTCTCCACAGCTTTCAGCTATTAAGACTCATCATGAGTAACTTGTAGTAAAGAGGAGCTGGTTTACTAAGACAGATGCCAGATTGTTTTGCTTATGAGTGCTAATCAGGTTCTCACATTCCTTTCGAAGCTCTGAAAAATAATGCTGGGTTCACAAAACAAGATAATCTTGCTAATTTTTCCTCCCAATCTGCCCCTACTGTGAGCCTTCGCTAAACAGTATGGTTCTAAAGATAATCCTATGACGTATGTCCAACATGTCTGATACATGTTGGTCTGTTTTGACCTGGTACGCTATGATTGTTCTCAAACACAGACAAGGACATGTTAAATGTGATGTGAGCCAAACAGAAAGTGATTCTGTAAGGTTTGCAGACAGAGGCAGAAACCTTGTTGAATTTTAAAGCAGAGGATCAGTGGTTCCACTTGCTTGAATCACAGCAAAATAACAAAAAAAACCGACCCATCTACATTTAAACAACCCAGCTTTGAAAGCGTCAACCTGTACCATCCATAAAAGGGGTGGAAAGCTTTACAACATTCAAATTTTTTATTTGGAAAACAATCAACTAAATTAAACGTCTAGAGCAGGGGTAACCAATTAAAAAATCACTAGGGTCTGAATAAAGAAAATCATCAACCAGTAAAGGTACGGAGACATTTTTAATTATGCATAAAAAGCAGGTTTTTAGGCATCTATGTTATACATTGAGTTTCAAATAATAAAATATTTTAAAAAATAATAATCTGAAGTGTTTTTTGAAATAGAGATCAACAATTATTCAGTTTGCTATATAGACAATTTCCTGATTCACATATTTTGCATTCTTAAAATACTTTTTCAGAAGTCCACACTACCTCTGCTTTCTTTTTCTCATTGTCTTCTCCTTTTTTCCCATCACCCGGTTTGCCACAGGTTTGTCTGCTTTGTCTAGAAGTAGCTCGCAGCAGTGACCCAGACTGACACAGCTCATTGGCTAATTTGTATCAACAGCAGACTGTTCCCGGTGCTCCAGACGGCTTTACCATATTAACAGGAGAAGCAGCGCAAGAACAGTTAGACACTGTCGTCGGACAACATGCAGTATTTATAATTGTTTTAAATCAGGTTGGGTCCAGATTAGCCAGCAGGGGGGTCCAGATCCGGATAGCAGTCCGCTAAATCCGTGACCTCTGGTCTAGAGGAAAACAAAACAAAAACCCTTTTTACACTCAACTTGAACAAACTGAAGCTAAGCAATAATCTAAGCAATACTTTTTCAAAAGTCTGTTGTGGTCCCCTGCACTTTTTACTGCCAAAAAAAAACAATGTTACGCTACAGTACGCAGACAATCGTTGAGCACTAGGACCAAGAGAAAAACCACAGCTCAAGTTGAAGCCTTCTTCTCCGAGTTTAGACCGCCCTCAAGCTCCTAATTAGAACTCCGTCTTTTCTTGTGTGATTGGCTGGCACCGCTGTCACTCATGAAAAGCGCAATTTACAAACATCCGACGCGCTACTTAATCAGGTCTGTGAAAGGTCTTATAGAAAAACGTTGCTCTGCAAAAGACGACAGTTGGTGAGGGAGTCCGCTACTGTAAATTAGGTATTTTTTCTTCTCTTGGGTCACGTAATCTGGAGGGGTTGTAATATCAGGTGTTTTAATTTACATGAATCTTTGAATTTGTGCCATGTGCATGCATGCATGCATGTGTTTGTGTTTGGTTATTAGACTCACAGCCAAGATGTCTAAAAAGAAAGAGAGACTTCGTTGAAATTCAAAGTCTGAGTTACATTCAAAGAACTACGTAACACCCCTACTAAAACACCTTCACTGGCTCCATAAAACAACATATCCACTTCAAGATCCTCCACTGAATTATAAAGCTCTAAATAACATTGAGTGTGTTTGTTTTATTAAAAGTGCTGATAAAACAAATGTATTATAGTTATCTATTATTATCATCAAAAAGGGAAAAAATACCATATATGAATGTGATTTTATATATCCAAGCTCATAATAAATGTAAAACTATCTGTTTTTAATCTATATGGATTGCTGCACCCCAAATTGTCCAATTATTCATATCAATCATCCATATATTTTGATAGGAGAGGGATAGTACAGATGCAAGAGAAATTGGAAGAAACAAACACAGAACTACTAGAAAACAGGCTAAACTTATATATAGTAGTTATATTAAAACATACTTGTGCAAACCAGGCTTGCACTTTCTTGTCTCTCCTGAGCGGAAGATTCCTCTGGTTATTGGCTCCAGTCCGCTTTCCGGTTTTTGGTTCTTCTGCCTGGATCGCTTTCCTTCTCATTCTGCCACTCTTCTGTCATCTTACCTATTAACTGCTCCAAGAATACTTACCTGTTTGGTGCTCTAGACAAAGGTACAGATGGACAGATGGAATTAGCATGAGGACTTGAATCATTTCATGAAGATAATTATGAATTAAACAAAGAGAAAGAACAAACTAAGGGCTTAAATACAGAGAAAATATCTGTAAGCAACAGGCAAAATGAGGACGGGCAACTTTAATATTTCATGGAGAAAGATTTTTAGATTGCAGTCATTTTCAAAACTTGAAGAGACTACGGCTAAGCAGATCTGGTAGTTGACATTTAAAACCAACTTGCCGCAAAACAGACTCTTACATGTAACATTCCGCTCTGAGTTTCAGGAACTTTCAGGAACTTCCAGATAGTCGAAGAGAGTTAAGGAGGAGAGGATCCCTGGTTTGCATCTGAACAACGAACCTCGCTGCTGTGAGCCTATCATTATACGCTGTTACTTGCTGGAAGAAACCTTTCAAATGAAAATAAACAGAAATACATGTCTGACACCAGTCAGGGAGAGTTTCTAGCTAAATAATTTGTTGTTTTTTTATGATTTTTGATAATTCTAGTGTTTACTGTTGGGTAAAGACAAAATAAATAAGATGGGCCGCATCATATGCTATGCTTACATGTCTGAGCTGTTGTTTATAAAGCTAGAACAAGCTGTATTTCAAACACTAATGTAAGTGAACATTCATGTGTTTCCTCATATGTTCATTCCATTTTGATAACCAAATTATGACCAAAAGTCATTTAATGGGAATCCTCATGTCTTCTAGCAGCCTCTAAGAAGGTAAAGAATCAATTAACTAAATGTTATTGGCTCTTTATTAAGCATATCATTTAATAAAGCATTATTTGGCCATGTAATGTTTTAGTCACCTCTTGGTGGGGCATAGGTTCATATACAATATATGACAATCCAAATATTAACTGATTAAATAACATATTTTACCACCCCTGATGGAGTGGGCAATAAATATAGATTTTTTTCCCGCACTATCAGGCCAACAGGATTATAAAATGGAACTTCAATGAATTGACCATTTTAACATTTTTCTTATATATAAGGCACACCACACTATAAGTTGCATAGAAAAGAAGCTACAGTAGTTGCTGGGGTTGCTGGGGTATGCATCCACTAGATGCAGATGCCCTAAAGAGAATGTCAATGAAACATATAAGTAAGTCAAACGTTATTAATATATTACGATATTTACAATATGACCAAACTTCTTCAGCTGTAAATGCATAAAAAAGACACACGTACATTTAATTCTATCCGTTCATTCAAATATTGACTGTTGAGATACTTCTACTTGCTGCTCCCTGTTCAATAACCAACTGTTCGAGTTTGTCCTCTAACTGTATCCATCTTGCTTTGTTCTCTCTGAAACTCTGTTTAGTCTTCTTTATTTGGTCATCAGGTCATCTTCTTGCCTCCTTCACTTTCGGAGCGTTGATTCCTTAATGTTTAGTTCTTGAGGTGCTGCTCTTTTCTCATGTTTTACTGCGTTACTGATAGCATTGAGTTTAACCTTTGGAAACCCACCAGGTCATCGGCAACACGTTTTAAAGCGTTTACATCTAATAACTCAGAATGCATGAAAATTACACTGGTAAAATGTTTACCAATATAAACATGTTAGATATTGTTGGAAAGCTTAGATTATCCATAATTCACCAAGTTAATTTTATGGACACAGCGAGCGCCAAAGCAAAAATTAACACAGATATAGCAGCATGTCAAAATGTAAACATGACAAAGCAGCCAAAACAAGCAAGCATTTCTTTATTACTGCTGTTCCAAAAATACCTATTATTTTCAAGGATAAAAAAACAATTTTGAGTCATGTTGAATTGGGCTGTGTTTTACTCACCCAATCATTAGTTTATATAATTCAGAAACTAGAAGGTGATAGCTTTCAAATAATGTATCACACATGTAATTTGGGCTTATAGTTCCTAAGTTATTTGCTTTTCCATTTGGGTATACAAAATAAGTGAGAATTTCTCAAAATGAAGTGGATGTTAAGAGGCTTTTAACTCTGCATCATATGTGTGTTTATAGAAAGGAGCCATTTTTGGATCTTAACACACACAAATTGAAATGAATATTCCCGCTATGCACCGCTCGCTACTTCTTCTACGGGAGAAAATGGAGTCGATGGCTGCTCCCCATAGTTGCAAGACCTTTTGAAGCTTAATCTTGATCCATACATAGGTCACACCAGATTATAAGGCACACTGACGATTTTTGAGAAAATTGAAGGCTTTTAGGTACCCCTTATAGTGTGGAAAATACGGTGTTAAAGTTGAGCATCAAGCACAGCTTGATTGTTAATCCATGCATATTTAATAAAAAAAAAAAAAAAACTTTATACAGAAGATTGTTGCTTTACTATTTTTTTTTTCTTGTTGTTTGTGTTATTGTTTGTAGTTGTGAGGCACAGAAAAACAGACAAACAGACATCAGATTCATGGTAAAGTATTTTACAATGAGATAACAAAAAAAAGTGCAAGTTTAACAAAATGAGAAGAATGGAAATATAATCAACTAAACAGGACAAGTGAAGTCTGATTGCTGAATGTGGGACAGGTGGCTCAGGCCCTGATGGAACTAAAGGGATAAAATTATGAACAATGCTGTACATTAACCACCTTAATGAAAATACTCAGTTACCAAACAGGGCACATGAATGTTGATATTTGTTACCTTATAAGAAAGTAGAAGGAAGCTTAAGAAAAAAAACAAAATCAGAAAAATATTCCGCAGATAAAGGCAGGTTCTTCAGCAATCACGTTTTCTGAATGGTTCCCTGGTGTTCATAAGTCTGAATCGGACAAATTATGAAATATAATACTTTAGCTGTCAAATTCAAAATAATGTAATCAAAATTGTATTTTGGAAGAAAATATTTTTTAATAATTCAACATGTAAATGGTGCTTCCTATAACTTGTCTCACCACCAAACATGACAAAGATAATGTGGCAGTTTGGGTTGTAGGTTAGCAAGTAATACATATGTATCAGTATTCCATTAAGAGCACAATTTTAATAAAAGATAATTTCTGTGTGGCAGAAATGGAATTATTAATTCCTCTATAATCCAAAGTAGTAGTAAAAGTGGTATACAGTTAAATTCTAGTCCAAGTGAGGCGTAAATGGTGACGTTCTTCCGTCAATAGAAAGCCTGTGACTGTATTGGACCAGGTTCCCACACTGCTAACAGAAAACAACTTAAATTGTTGCAGAATGCTGCAGCATGGTCAAGTTAACAGTAAGTCCTATTGAGATCAATGTTTGTTTGATATTGCGTTGCTATTAAATAATTATAAGATGCTATCTACCATGTGGAGCTTTTTTTTCACTTAATTTCATTTTCATCAAACACTTACCGGTAACAAAATATATTAACTGCCAAAGAAACAAAGCAACCAACACCTACACAAATAAAAACAAGGAGAATTTGATGAAATAGCCTATAAAACACCTTTCCTATTTTAGATTGCCTTTAAATCACCCATACAGGTAATAGGTTTTGAAATTGATTTTACTTCCATTGTAGAGAAAGTAAATCACTGCTGGTTTAACTACTGTCCTTTCCTCCTAGCAAGCACCACTATCCACCATTCAACAAGCAGCAGTTTAATAACAATATGTGCACAGGATCGCAAGCCTTCTCAATATGTGTCTGCAGCCAGAGATGTGAGGAAGTGTTGCAAATGTGTTTGTGCTCAAGCTCATCCGTGAACAAGAGAATCTGCAAGACAGAGAAAAAGCATAATCTACCGGTAATGGAACGTGAAACCGAGCAGAAAATTGCAAAAAGAAATGACTCCTAGGGAGGGTGTCAGCTCTGATGAAATAAAGCTCCTCATGTGTGACCTAATAAAAAACCGCAGAGGGGCTAATGCCCCCTATAATCATCCCTCTATTCTTGTACACAATAAGGCAAAAAGAAAACACTAACCCACACAAACATGGTCAAAGTACCCCCAAATGTTTAAAAGTGGCCTAAAAGCCAAAATACTTGGCTAGATCTTGCCTGCTCAGTTGTAAAGTGACTAGTGGATGTTTATCAGCTGGATAGTTGGTAGATACACAGTAGTTCATTGCAAAATGTGTTTACAGCACTCTCTATAGGGCAGACTATTTGTCTTGGGATCACTGACTTGTAAATAAATGTCATATACATGTAATATAATGTTGCTAGTTCTAATCTATCTAATCTTCCTTTCTTATCTAAAATTCTTGTGAAAATATTTGCATAATATGTGTGTGACTTAATTTATTGAAGATTTCAATCAGGTTTTAGAGCTCTTCATATCACTGAAACAGCTCTGGTGAAAGTCACTATTGATATTCTCATGGCCTCAGATAATGGACTTGTATCTGTACTTGTCTTGTTAGATCTCAGTGCTGCACTTGATACAGTTGATCATAATATTCTTTTATAAAGACTGTAGGAACTAAGGGAACAGCACAAGAATGGTTTAAGTCATATTTATCTAACAGATTTCAGTTTTTTCACGTTAATGATAAATCTTCCTCATGCTCCAGTGTTACCTGTGGAGTACCACAGGGATTATTGCCAGAGCCAATTTCCTTTATTATTCATATGCTCCCAATTTGATTAATTTCCACTGTTATGCTGATGATAGCCAGCTGCCGTATACCCATAAATCCAGATGATATGTCTTGAAGAGATAAAAACCTGGATGACTCTTAACTTTCTCCTTTTAAATGTAGACATTTGAAAAATAAGAACTGACTAAATTGTCAATCACTTCATTTGGATGGGATTAAAATGATTTCAGATAATAAAGGAAAACAATCTTGGTGTTATTTTGGATTTGCCTATGTCTACTATTCCCTTCTTTCAACTCTGGAATATTGTAAAACTTTGAAATATCTTTTCCAGAGGTGATGCTGTGAAACTAGTCCATGCATTTCATACTGCAACGCTGGACTATTGTAATTCTTTGCTATCAGGAAGTCCAGAAACTGTAGTTAAAAGCCTTTAGCTGATCCAAAATGCTGCAGCCAGAGTTCTGATAGAAATTAAAAAGAGAGATCATATCTCTCCTATCCTAGCGTTTCTTCACTGGTGTCCTGTTAAATCCAGAATATAATTTAAAATCTCTCTTCTCTCATGTAAAGCCTTAAATGTCTGAAAAAGCTCTGTCTTATATCAGAGATCTGATTGTACTTTATTTTCCTAACAGAGAACATCACTCTCAATCTGCAGGTTTACTAGTGGTTCCTAAAATTTCTAAAAGTAGAATGGGAGGCAGATCTTTAAGCTCCTCTCCTGTGGAACCCCCTACCACTTTTAGCCGTTGAGAAAGACAATCTGTCTAATTTAACTTTCCTTTTGGATTAAGCTTACTGTTAGTTCCAGGAAATACAAAGTGTAAATAAACCCACTATTTTGCTATATAGATTTTAATTTCTGTTGCTTATCTTTCCAGTTCAAGCTGAAAGGTCAACAGCAAAATAAAAGAGGCAACTCACCTGATTTAATTCTTTTTAACTCCAGTGATAAAAAACAAAACAAAATCCATATATGTTGCAGAATATTGCATATTTTCTGCCCATTCTTGCAGAAGACTAAAAATGGATTGTCTTGCCACCTGTTCTCGGTTAAATTAAGGGCCAGACCTGTATTCACAAAGAATCCCAAGACTAAAAGCAGCTGATATGAACACCCTTTTTTAGAAAAATCTTAGAATCCCTAAAAATCAAAGATTTTTTCTTAGAATTTCATCTCAGTAGTATAAAATGAATTCACAAAGCCTCATAACCCTTAAGAGAGATCATGGGATGAAGGAATGTTTAAAGTAGTCAGCAAGAGTTTTAGCAAGTCTAAGGCAGTCTTAGGCACAGATAATGGTGAAGACAGAGAAAGCTCTTTGGCTGATCCACAATCCAAATAGTGGAATAAACCAGTACAAAAATGTGTGCCTTACAATCGTTAGGAGATGAAATAAAGTTCATATTTCTTCATAATGAATAATTGATGATTTTATGGCATAAAAATGAAAAAGAGAATAATAACCATGAATAAAAGTGGGATACAGTACAAAAATAAAGTATTTATATACAGGCCTTAAGATTCACCATGGACATGAAGGAGTACATGAACATGCACTTTTTATAAACAGCAGAAAGATGTAAAAAAGCTGAGTTTCTACATTACAGGTGATAATGTCAATAGCCGAAATGGTCATCTAGAAATTCTGTTGCACAATATTATCTCTTTTTTGGCTTTTGATTGCAGCACCTCTCTTGTTCCAGGCTGGTGCATGACCTTTGAACATTTCTCTGAACATGAGATGAACGCCATGCAAATTGGGGGCAAGAGGATTCTGAAAATCTTTGTGAATGCAGGTCCTGATATTTTAATAGGCATTTTACAATTACTATTCGGTTAGATGTTTCTAAAACATCGGTCTTGGGAAACCTTGAACTTTGTCGAGGATTGACCCAATATCTTAAAGTGAAAATTTTTTTTTTTTTTTTCTCAACACAGTAAATCCAAGTTTAAATTCAAATCAAGAAAAAGAAGATGTTCAGCAGCAAAACGGTTTTAGAACATCATAGCCAGCCTGGAACTGAATGAGGCAGATTTGTGAAGTTCTCCTAAATTGATAAAAATCAACCCTAAGATGGATCATCAGAGTATTAATTTTAAACATGTGTATACTACCTCTACAATCATATTTTCCCCTTAATAATGTTTTATATAGTTATTTTCTGACAGGTTTATTTGTTTTTACACTTCCAGAACAAAATATTGTCTTATTTTTTACAATACAAAAACCAGTTTAAGTTAACATTGTTAGATAGTTGAAAAACTAGTAACAATATATGTTTTATGCTATTTGTGAAATTACCAAAATGTGATTAAAGAGAATAAAACAACAGTGGTAATATCAGTTGTTTTGCTCTTGTTTCGAAGTTAAGGGTTTACCATTTCTGGCAGATTCATACTGTATGCTCTAAGTCATCTGCATTCCTCATCATATGAGGGTATGCAGCGATTATTGTGCACCACATGAGGTCTTTGCCCATTTAACCCTCTGTAACTCCTTATTTTCTCCACAGTGACATTAGTGTTGTCAGGACAGCTGGAACTGACACAGCAGGGACATATGAATTGAAGCAGGGGTAACGGACAAAACTGTATTCAGCCATTAGAATAGTTTGACCTGCCCTTGGCTCTTGCTGCTGACATGAATTTGCTAAATGACCCAGTGACAAGGATTAGTTGTGCTGGACAAGTCCTCTGTGAATAGTCGAAAATTCTGTAAGCATGTGTTGGATTCTGTCAACCACCTATATGTAAATAAAGGTTAAAAAAAAATAGCAAAAGGATTGTTTGCAACCATCTGGCAGTGGCAGTTTTTCTGCAGCACCAGACGCAACTCATATGGTCCCTGTGGGATTCTAGCCAGCCAGCCAGTCCATCAATGGTGTTTGGTGGAGCATAGATAACACCTTATTCTATGAGAAGATGGAGGGAATGAGTCAAGGAAAGAGTGAAATATTGATGAGAAATGTGAAGCACAAAAATAGAGCAGCCTGCGTTTCCAGTGATGGGTTATGGTTGCACACAACCACACACACAGAGGTGCAGCGGATAAATTAGAATGCAAGGGAATCACTGTCACACAAGATGGCATTTTTATACAAAACCATGAATCAGCAAGAAGAAGGAAATTATGAAAACAACTTTATCAAGTCAAAAAGAAATACTTTTCATATCTCAAATAGTGAAAAGTCTTCTTTTTTCATCTTTCCGTGGAATCAAACAAAAACATTAGACAAGTACTTGCATCAAGAATGAACTGTAGTAGGCTTTAAGACCCTGTTTTATCTGAAAAACCACAAATCCTAAACAGCAATTAATGCTATAATCTAGAAAGTTAAAATTTCAGCTTAACTATTACAATTATGTGCTTTTACTTAAATTCAATCAGAATACATATATATATGTGGGAATTCGCCAGTCTCTTGACCACAAGTTTTGCGGCAACATGGGTTTGTCTTAAATTAATGTTGCAATGAGACACTAAGTTACAAAGAGCAGCTGCAGCTACCACGTTGTGATGTGATGGAGCACTATTCCCAACCGGACCTGGCCGACCACAGCAAATTAATTGCCTAAGTGAATTACTTACTATTTGGGATTTTTACCAGAGTTTGGGTTGAAAAGACTGAATGAATGTTGCTAGAACAAGAAATGAAAATAAAATAACCAACATGCTACTGAGAAACAATTACCAAGATGATTAACCTCAAAATACAGTATATTTTTATTCATTATTCAAACCTGACACTCTATATGAATAAGGGCCTCCTGGAAACCTGAAATCAAAATATGAAGTATGAACAAATGTTTCAGATTTGACTGGACAATTTGATTTCATGTCAGCAGAGATCCTAAGCAAGTTATTATCTTTGCTCATGCTAAAATGGAAAATGTCATTCAGAAAATTACTGAATACAAATGACCAGAACTGCTATTTCTATCAGTCAGAATGTAAATATTATAGTAGACTAGGCTTTCTAAAGGAGCAATATTGGTTTCTAAAACAGCATTAACGTGCAGCATCACCTTAAACCAGAATCTAATTGCTTTTTAAGGCAGAGATAGGAGCACACCTCCAAATAACATATCTTATATTATTATGGATCAGATGTTCAAAAGCTATTCTACTAATTATTTAGTATTCATTATTTCTTAGTCTGTGTGATTCTTTGCAAGTCATTGTTTAAAAAGACTTGTTTACCATGGACAGGTCACCAGTCGTTAACGAGGCATATGTAAGTGGTTTTGATATTAACTGATGATCAAAACCTGATAGCACTGAGTGAACAGCCACACTATCCCAATTCTGCTACCAAAGTGGCATAAAGAGTGTCCCTAAATAAATGCTTTAGAACTAACTTTCTATGCATCTCATACTTAAAACAACACTGTGTAACCTTTCCACAATTTGAGATTTATTAAATTATTTTTAAGCCAATATACAACTTTCTGTGTATTGATGCTTTGTGCAGGCTGTCCTCCTCAAAGTCCTGCTATCTAACTTAAGAGTGTCGGATGAGTCGAGTGACCTAGAGAACCACTTTGAGCCAGTCTGAGCTCCAGCTATACATAAGAGCTAACCAAGCTAGAAAGGTATCGTTAGGACACAAAACAGATCTAGAGAGGTGAACATGGCAATTACTTTACTTTGTATCACCATCATAGGCGGATCTACTGGGGTGGCATAGGGTGGCAA
>NW_015151034.1:335904-359972 GCF_000732505.1 Cyprinodon variegatus | reverse complement strand
TTTTTTGTTCTATCTCTGTTTGAAAGTTTTGGAAAAAAAAATAGCTGTGATAGTAAAGCTTGCCTTTGCTCTTCCTATCTTGAAATTGATTTGCATGTGTAAATGCAGGTAAAATACAACAATTAAAACTGAAAAAGAGAGCACAATAAGTAAATTCCTTGCAAGGTACTGTATGTTAGGTTGGGAACTATTAAGATTTTTCAATTCTGTCTCTGTTTTTAATAGTGTCTCTTGTTGCAAGTTTCTGTTTGTTAGAATTTTAATCATTGCTTCTATGGGTTATGGAAACTCTACAATTAAAATTCTTGCAATATTCTTCACCCAAAATGTTTCTTTTTGTCTAGTATAAAAAAGTTCAACCTCAGTCTGGCTTCTTGAAAACACTTGCAAACGATCCCCAAACCACTGGGAGATTGGTTACCTTAGCAACCAAGCACCTTTTTTGCTGCCTTTATATTTCAGTAAGAAAATGTTGGAAACAGGAGGAGACGAGAGGCCAACCGACTGACAGGCAGGCAGACGCTGAGGAAAGACAGGCAGTTAGACATACGTACAGCCAAGAGCTGGAACACTTGCATCCCAATTTGTGTTTAAAATTCTGTTTCTGGGACTCCCAAAAAAAAAAAAAAAATGTAGTGAACAGCATGTGCAGGAAAATATGTAAAGACACAAGAAGAAACTACTAAAATAGTTGCCTGCAAATCTCCCAGATAAGCTTTAGGGAAATAAAGCTGTCTATATGCAAGTCAGAATATAAGAGAATGAAAACATTAAAATGTTTATCCACACACAAAAATAGGCTTTAAATTGTGTTTTAAACCAAAATATTATACAAACATAGGTATTGCCGTAATTTTCACTACAAAAGACTAAAACAGCCTTGTTGTATACAAAGATCAAAAACAACCTAAGTCTCTCATCCTTCTCCTTCTTCCTTTTCTATCACATTTTACCTCCTACTGAGACCCCTGAGGTCAGCTAAGGGAAACAAAAAGACAATGTGTAAACCTTTCTCTTTGGTTTCTAAACCTCACTTTTACACATAATTTGTGCATGCAGATTCATACCACAGGATCCATAATCTATGCCTGTGGAATTGTAGAGAAAACAAAAAGACGCAGTGCATGTGAAAGCTCTAAAAAAGATGCAACACAAGGTGACATATCTGAGTTAAGGGGAACTTGATACTGTTCTCTTCTTCAGTTGCTAAAGAAATTGTTTCAGTTATACAAATACTGTTAATGGTATATATTAAGTTGAAATATGTTTTTAAACTCTTAGAAATCAAGTCTTGAAATAAAACAGCAGCAATATTTTAGCTGCTTCCTACACTACAAATGATCAAATGACATATTTCCAGGGTGCTTGTTCCTAAGATACATCGCTTTTATTCTTTATGCAGACAAAACTTTGTGCCTCTGATGTGCAACTAATGATCACATCAAACCCTTGGAAACATTAAAGGCTTGACTATGACTACATGATTCAACAAGGAGATTTTTCAGAACAGATTCATTTCAACTTTAATCGGCTACATGCAGTAAGGTTCTATTTTAGTTGTTGATTGGGTACCTGTCAACTTAATGCGGTTTTTTTTCTTTCATTGAGCTTGCACACACAGAGTTGGGACAGTACATAATGTGGCCTTCAGAAAATATGAAATATTGAAGGATAAGATGAAAAATGTCATTGCGTAAACCGTTAATGACTTTTTTTTTTTTTTACAGTGTCCCGTCTGGCAATGTGGCAATAAGAATAATTGTTTTGATGCCAAAAAGAGCCCAACAGATTTTACATTCACAAGTGTAGCAGTATGGCAGTTGCCATATTGCTCCACTTGTTTCATGTATATAAATTGCTTTATTATAATTATGCAGGGAGTTTTACAGTTTATATGGACACTGCAATGTAAATAGAGCAGAAAAACAGAAGAAGAAAAAGGGAAAAAAATGAGGAAAAAATGAAAGAAAGAGGAGATAGAAAGAAGACAATGACAAAACATTTTCAGTCTGCTTCATCACCTGCAACGAGATGTAAAAAGAACAGCACAACCGAAAGACATGGCATGAGCAACACCTTGAAACTATCGCTGAAGTAGTACTATTAAGTCTGACATTTATTCTGTGTTACCTAAAGATAAGAGTGTGGGCTTTCTGTATGGAAGTGAATCTCTGAGTACCTGGAACCAAGCACCTGTAGTTGTTTGTGAGGGTGCACTTGTGGAAAGCCGAAGAGGCGCACCCCCCAGAGCACTGAGTCCAGCGCCGGAAGACCCAAAGCCCCAGATGCCCAAAGGGACCCCAAGAGCGAAGGCACCAAGGAGGGGCCAGCCCCGGACATCAGACCCCAACCAAGGGAGGAGAAGAGACAGCCCCGGGGAAGCCCCCCCAGCCACCGCAATGCCGGCGCCCTGGGGAGCCGCGGGGACGAGTCCGAGGGCTTCAATGTGGGCTTCAAAACACTTGAAATATTGAAGGATAAGATGAAAAATGTAATTGCGTAAACCGTTAATGACATTTTTGTTTTTTTCAATTAAATTCAGTTTACTTATATAGCGCCAATTCACAACACATCATCTGAAGGCACTTTACAGTTCACCAGATTATCCAGTCAGATTGATACAAAGTTTTCTATCTAAGGAATCTAAGCAATCCCTCACACTAAGCATGCTTGTAGCGACAGTGGAGAGGAAAAACTCCCTTTGAACAGGAAAAAACCTCCAACAGAACCAGGCTCAGTGTGAGTGGCCATCCGCTGAGGCCGACTGGGGTTCAAGGACACAGAAGCAGACAAAGAAGAAGAAGCAGAGAAACAAAAGACAACTGTCAACCAGCTCCACAGGCGGTCCCATCCAGGAAACACACAGCCAGGCAGAAGAGCTTCGGGCCAGCTCCCATGCCAGTGGATGAAGAGAGCAGTTAGTCACAGTCAGGGAAACAGGACTACACTGAAAAACAGGCTGATCTCGAACATCTATAAACAAAGGTGTTGATGGCAGCAGCACAGTTGATATTTCTCTCCAGGATGGAGTCACAGCCAAACAGGAACAGACCAGATGAAGCTACTATGAGAAAAAGCAGAGAAAGCAGAATGTTAGAGATTGAACTAATAGATTCTGCAGAATGGGAGAATAGAGATAGAATGAAGCAAAATGATGAAAAACATGCAGCTGTTAATGGTTTATAAGACCACATTCTAATAAATTGCTATAAAACTGTTGAGATTGTTGATGGTCATGACCAGTATACCTTCTGCCAGTTTATAAACCTTATTTGTATTTGATAACAAAAAAAAAACAACTAAACAGTCAATATATTTCAACTGGTCTTTAAATTCTCCCTTTAAAGAGTTCAACATTGAATCAATAACCACATTTGATTTAAGCTGTGGTAAATGCAGAAGCACTCAACAGTGGTCAATATAAAAGAGAGCTGGTGCTTGGGTTGATGGAGGACAGTGGTCTTCTTTGACTGGAGCCAACAAATCAAACTCTGCAAAGTATCTTTTTCAAACTTAAGTTTCTCTGATTAGTGATGCATTTCATCTCAGTAACTTTTGCAGAACATTTTTTGCAATTATTCAATATGTCGTTTCAATATTTCTCTTGTTTTTTTCTTTTTTTTTTATTAGTACTGATTTCTTGATTTTCCAACAATATCCCAAATGAATATGAATTTAAGGGAAAAATAGATGCTGGGTTAAGATTATAAACCTTTAAACCTTCAAGGTAATTGTTTCCAGAGGTTTAACAAGTCTAACACATAAACCATAATCACAAGTAAATATATTTTATGTATAAGGCTTTTATGATGTCAAAGATATAAATCAAGCTGGACTCACAAAGAGTTACTGTTGAAAGTCATTGCTTTGAAGCTGTGCTGAGTAGCTAGAAAGCAGAAAGAGTATTTATGTCTACACAACCACAAACTTTTTTGCTTTATGACTACTTGCAGTTGCATCATGTGGTTTAATTTATCTCATTGTACCATACATATATCTACTTTTCTGTTTATTTTAAAATTCAAAACTCCTTATGTTTCTTGTTATTAGTGCATCATAGCGGAGAGATTTTTTTTTTTACCATTTCTATGTACTTGTGCTTGTATTTGCTATGCAACTTGTTTCTCCTTGTTTAATTATGTTATTTATTTTGAGTACCAGACAGCCTTTCTCAATTTGTTCAACATTGCATTCATTTGCTGACTTACAGGAAACATTTTCTAGTAACATATTTTATCAGTTTAATGGAACACGCTCAAGGCCATATTAGCTTGTAGCTTATTATGTTTTACATAGTTGTTTTGCAAACTCATTAATTTCTAGAAAACAGCAAAAAATAATTGTTATGACTATACATTCCCTTGGAGATAAAAGCGTAAGGTAAACATGTTGTCTATATAATGATAGCTAATCTACTTTTAATATCAAAGTTTGTTTGTGGCCCAAGTATGAGATGCTAGTACACAGGAACATTAAAAATAATTTTGTAGAAAGCTTTTGTGAGCAATAAGGACCAATGACCCATTTTCATTGTGTTTTAGAAACCTTTAACCAATTATATAAAAGGTTTTTAGGGTCACAATCATGTAAAAAAGATACAAAAAAGAACTGTTTTCAGATTTGCTTTTTTCCCTTTAGTTTTGTATGACTTTAAACTACTTCAATGGGTGTGTATCCCTTTAGTCATGTACAAAAAAATAACAATTTCATGTGAGATTTCCATATAATTAAAAAAAACACCAAAAAGTAATTAATTAAATCTTTTTTTTTTTTTTGGTACATGACTAAAGGATACACACCCGCTGAGATAATTTAAAGTTTATTTTTCATACAAAACTAAATGAAAAAACTAAAGGGATAAACTAAAGGTGTAAACGGTATAGACGATGGGTATGCTGTTCTGACCGGGTTTGCCATTCTGACAGGACAGCAGAATTATTGGTCATTATTGGTCTGGCACTTGTGTGGTGTACAGTAGTACATAGAGTGTACCAATAGGGCACTCCTGCAGTGGTTTTTCAATATATCTAAAAGATCCATGCTCATAACTTAGCTGGTGATCAAACTATGATCAGGACATGTCCTAATTTGATATTTATATTGAAAATCGGTCTGATATCAGCAAAAAAAAAATGAATATATTAGCATGCATCTAAAATCTGGGATATCAGCTGGTTGATGGCAAAACACTTCTATTTACTTTATTTTAAAGTTCATCTAAACCATTGCTTAATAATACATGTTATTGGTATACATGTTCTCATACCTTTGTTGTTTACTGTTGTTGTTGATTATTGTTCTCTGTTTGAGAAACATTCCTTGATCAATCTTTTCTAACATTTCACACAACAAAACGAATAATAAAAGTATGTATGATTAATGCTGATGTCATACTGTATCTGGCCAGTGTAGGTGTTAGCCAAACTCAAGGCTACAATATCGGTATATCATATTGTCAATTAAAAAGTTGTATAAGGACATCCCTACTGTGCATACTAAATTCTCAAACGCATAGTAAGATAATAATGGAGGGTTATTTTTCCTATATCATATTCTACAGTAGTTTAACAAAAGGTCTATCGAAAATTGGAAATTGGTCAGATTCTTATTTTATGTAAAAAAAAAAAAAATGCATTGTGGGAAACAATTCGATTAATCATTGATTAGGCAAACAGTTTTTTTGGTGACCCTTCTTTCTTTCCAAGAACTAAAAACCTGACTTTATTTCTCACTTACACAGACATTTACTGAATAACAAAAGGAAGACTCATCCAGCATAGCTCTTTACACAGACTGCTTTTAGAGACTTGCCAGCTGGCAAACAACTGATAGAGGAAGAAAAAGGACAGAGCCCTAAAAGAACAAATGCAACAATAGATAGGGTTTAATGAAACAACTGATACAAGGAAAGACCAACAAAAGAAAACTGATAGCAAGTCCCGGTGTACAAAGGACACCTCTGCTATTAAAAGAGCGGATCATTTAATTTGTGAAAATGAACTTTATGTCCCAAACAGCTCTATCAGCTCAGAATTATTTTAGTCTCATGCTACAATAGTGTGCACCTTTTGTAAATCTTCCTCATTGAAAAGCACACCACACCATTGATGATAAATACTAACTCCTCTATAAGGTTTGGTTAACATTTTAACTTACTTTTTGCCTCATACTGTAGACTCATTCTCTGTGTTAGATGTCTATATATATGTTTTTTTAAGAACTGTCTCCTGCTTTATTACAGGACACCCACACTTGCTGTCTATGTTGTATCATGAAATTTTATGAGCGTATCTTCTGTCTTGCCTCTAGCTATAACCACAGCTTCTGTTTAACGGACTTTACTGTCCTGATGGGACTTTTGCACACAAGCTCTACAGCAGTTTCAGTTGCAGCTGTCTCCGACAAGGCTTGTAATGTGGTACATTCATTTTATATCAAGATCTAAGCATAGTTCTGCACAATAGCACAGGCACAGAACATCCCATATTAATTTCAAGTGCAAAACTACAACACTGAAGTGCAAGAAAATTCTTTCTCAAGCCCCAGTAGTAAAGCAGATCGCATTAGTCTCTTTGCTCTCCTGACATAAGCGACTTCAAAGCTTTTCCTAGGAGGAGAGCTAACGGTATAATTAAATCTAGACAGAAGATAGGGGAGCAACCATCTGCTAAATGGCCATCTTATCTTCTCTGGCCTGACAAACTGTCAAACTCTCTCTTCCATTTGAATCAAATAGGGTGGTGGAGGCTCTGACAACACAATGATATGTAATTGTGAGGAGGTGGGGTGCTCAGTTGTGGAAAATGTCAGTGTTGACAGAGAGGTGAGATAGATGGATGAAGTCCTGAATTCTTAAGAGAACATTTTAAAAAGCAAAAGATCTTATCTGAATTATCCTGGAATTTACCAACCATGTTTGGTTGTGAGGTTAAAATAAGTAAAAGAGAAAATGAACAAAATCAGAGACTTAGCACTGCACAGGGAAATAAAATCAAGGTGATATTCAGAGACATTGATTTTGAGTCAATAGTATTCTAGTGCTTGTCAAGGATGGTTATCTATTATCCAATAGCAGCTTAATTCATCATGGAGAAGGTTACAACACCTTTAGCGCTAAGATTAGGCTGGGAGTAAGGTTGCAACTCTGCTGTATGACACCACAGATCATATCAGTGCTGTTAAGGAAAAGTATCAGTGTGTATTAATCTTAAACCCAGACACAGGTGATGGGATGAAGAATTTTCATTTTGAAGCAGTATAACCTTTGTAAGTCTCAGCAATTCTAAAATAGATTTTGAAATATCACATTTCCATTGAGGCAAACATTTCCCTCTCTATTAAGCAGGATAATCAAATTACAGTTATTTTTTTTAGAGATTTTCTTGAACAGTCCTGAAAGTACTAGAGATAATTTTTTCCTTTAAATAATTTGTGGGAGCCCAGGTTATGATGTAAGGGCTTTGTTAGTTATTGATATGTGAAATTCATACAGGTTGAACAGAGGAAAGGCTCGTTTGTGATTTTGTGGCACAGCTAAAAAAAACAAAAAAAAAAACATGTGTGGCATCATGGAAGTTTAAAATAAATGCACTGAATGTTAAGGAAAATAATAGTCTATAGTTTGATTAATCGTTAGTCACAATTTGTAGATGCCTGAAGGTGGGGAGAAACAGATGGTAAACTAATGTTTTTATCCACAATAATTAGGGCCAGTACAAACATAAGATTCAAGGACAATTACTATGAAAAGAAATATAAAAAGTCTATGTAAGGTTATCAAGTCATCAACCTACAGATCCAACACAACTTACACGCACTTCTCAAACTATAGCTGTATGTGATCTGTAAATCTTGTATCTGCTATTATCTGTCATTATTTATCCTGCGTTATAACTAATATAACCACTAATATATATATAAAATCCATATTCTAACTTTCCTGTATAATCTGTATATAACTTCCACATTTATTTTTTTTATAGCTTCTTACGTGTATAGCACATCTGGATAGATGCAAACTACATTTTGTTGCTTTGTACTTGTGATAGTGTAATGACAATAAATGTAAATTCTGTTCTTTTCTATTCTAAGTGCATTCAGGTGTCTTATTTTCAGGAGATGAGTCAATTTGTCTGATAAAACCATATGGGGAAAGGCAGCATCATGCTGTGTGGGTGTTTTGCTCAGGAGGGACTGATGCAATGCATAAAATATGGCATTATATGTAAAGAGCACAATGTGGAATAAAGATTTCCAGGAAGTTAAAGAATGGGAAGAGCTCTTCTGAATGAACCAAACTGTGAACCTGCAGACACATCATTTACAAAGTTACATAAGGACAACAAAGTCAGTGTTTTTTCCTTTAACAATTGTTCAATTTGTTACTGTAATTAGCAGTTTTTCATTTTTGAATGTGGCCTGTTGTCTTTTATAACAAATAAATTAGTTATATACTTTTATTAAATTCTCCCAGTTGCACATCTTCTCACAATCTAAGCGGGCTATTAGGGGAGGTGTTGGCCTAGTGGTTAGAGCAGTGTGCTTGTGCTCTGAGAAAGCTGCAAGGACCTGGTTCGATCCCCACACAGCCTGCACTCAGGCTCTACGAGCAACACCCTTAACATCCACACTGCTCCCTGTGTGCCACACAATGGCAGCCCAATGCTCCCCATGGGGATGGTTTAAATGCAGAGGATGAATTTCCCCATTGTGGGACCATAGATGGATTTACATTTACATACATTTTTTTAATTTTAATTAACTTGTACTGTCAATCGAATTTCTCCACTGAGGTGTAAAACAGACTAGTTCTATTCTATTCTATTCTATTCTATTCTATTCTATTCTATTCTATTCTATTCTATTCTACCATAAAGTAAAAGTATAATATTAGTTGTAAGCAGTTATAGTGTTAGTAGTCTTTCATTCAGTTATTTTCCATACCTCTTAATCCCTGGGTTGGCTGGTGCTTACAGTATTTGCAGCAGTCAAAGGGGCAAGAGGCAGAGAACAAAGTTACAAAAGGTCATCATTAAATCACAGAAAAACACAAAAGTGTTTCACAAAACACTTTAAAGTGGGATTAAGGTGATATTTTTCTTTCTTTTTTGTTGTGAAAGGGCAGATGTAGTGATGTCTAGCTGTGCACGATACTGTCATCTCCACTTCAGCATTATGAAAGACTACAGGAACCTCGAAGTAGGATGAAAGTGTCATGGTTCTGTTGAAAATGGTTGTAGAAGATGCTTCAGAGACAAACAGCCAGTAAAGAATAGATAGCATAGGGTCATTGATATTTTCCATTTTATTATAAATGTCTGTTTTTGGATTGTGGGAGGAAACCAGAAGGTAACTGATTATAAAGCCCACATACGGTGGCTTCCACAAGGTTTCTCTAAGAAGCAGTAGCATTTACAAATGCATCCTTAGTGGTTTTATTCAATGTTTCCTGAAGACAAAAAAATAAAAAGTAGGCTATGTTGTGTATGGTATCAGTTCCTTGCTCTTAAGCATTAGCCACTGCTAAACAGCCACATTTCCAATTGCTGCTTGTCAATGAATAGTTCACTCAGGTATCTTTCTAAGCAATTTTTGATTAAAGCCTCAGTATTCAATTATCAGGGTTATTTTCAGGGTTAATTTCTGTGCTTTCTGCTTCCTGTGCTCTAAAAGCAGAAATGTTCTGAAATCAGCCGTGATACGTGTTGGAAGGATGTGACGATACCTGCTCCACATCTCCTGTCCAACAAGTGCTGGCAGTAAGTAACCTTTAATATGAATCACTTATAAAGTGGACTTCTGTCACCTAGCAACCTCAACACCGTGAAGCACAGAGCTGTAAATCTGTAAACAACAAGCCCAAACTTTTTCATCCATTTTGTTTTTTATTCGTTTGATTATTGGGGAGCACCAGCACCATTGTGTAATGCATTAGTCGGCAGCAGTCAGCATGTGATTGGTAAGAGCATTAGCATTTCCCTAGTTAGTTAAACTCACAATAAACAAAATATATTTTAGTTTGATTTTTGTAGGGGCTGTAGTTTCACTGAAACCTCTTTATAAATAATAGCATGGCAATGCAGAAAATTTTAACCAGTTTACATCCATTCTGGCAGATAGTGAAAAAAAAAAAATTGACTACCATAAGGAAAATATTTCTAACTACAACATCTTGTACAACCCGTGTGAATAATTATAATAATGGTAAATAATTTCTGGTGCCATGCTATCATACAATACTTGTTTTGGGCTATTTTTATGCCTACAAATTGCAATACATTACGAAGATGACATTTGACAAGTAAAGGAGGCCACTTTAAGTGCAACAGCGAAAGAAATGAGTGACGAAGAGGGAAATTATGTTATTATAAGTGGTGAAAATGACATGTTATAGGAAAAAAGACTAGAGAAGGAAGGCACAACATTGGGGGAATTCAGCCTATCCAAATGTATGTTTTCTCAGTATAGATCCCAATCTAGTGAACTCTTCATGAGATGTTTTACTGCACATCACAACAATAATGTTTTCTGAGATGAGGCCTGCATGGTAATTTAAGTTTATTTTTTCTGAATTTGTCTTCTCTATCTACCATTGTTTTTTCTCAATTAACCTATGCCTAAAAGTTGTCTTTGTTTGCTAGGAGAATAAAATGAGGAAATAAAGTTTTATCGTTTTATTTTTTTAGTTGTCTATTTGCATCAGATTTATAACATGAAGTGCATTGCCACCCTGCCTAAACTTTTGCAGCTCCTTCACCCAGTGTAAGCTGTTCAGCATGTTCATCATTGCAACAATCAATATGAAACGGGCGAAAGCATCTACATCATGTGAAACAAAAGTCTTTCTACTTCAATATTTAATTTATTTGTCTAGACATAGTTTTCCTCTATTTTAACTCAGTGCCAATCCAGCAGGGTAAATAAATGTTAACTCTACTATAGAGAAACTGACTGACAGCTAACACTTTGTTTACATTAAAGAACAGAACTTTACATTTATCGAATTTTTTTAATGCAATGACAAGGTTACAAAAACAAAGCTATCTCAAGCTGCAGAAAATGTGATTTTTTTTTACCGTAATCATTCATAAATGGCTCTCTCCAAAAATGTTTAGATAACAAGATAAATATATGAAATGGAGCTTTTGTGTGTATGTAAACAGCTTGTCTGTAAATACCAGGGCTAATTTGGCACCAGGCCATCTCAAGTTAGAACCAGATTAAATTATATTTAGAGTCATACACACTTCACTGGCTGTTTTATCCATATTCCGTTTTTGTTTTCTCCACATAAAAACTGGAAGTATAAAATTACAATCTGGTTTCCTTTTGTGATTCGGAAAGCCACTCACTATACAGTTAGAATGTTAAGCATTTTTCTTATATTTAGTGAAAGAAGCCTCAAAGCAAGCTGATATGTCAGTGAACTGTAAACATAATCTCAGTTTTTGTGCCAGATTCGCTCTTTGCTCTTAAAACCAAATTGCATCTCCCTATTCATTTCCTGAGCACACATCATACACGTTTCACTGATTACCATGCAATGTGGGACCCACTCATGTTTTTATAAACTAAATGACAGTCCTAATTTGTGGTCTTTATACTCAGACATTTCTGATGTTTTGACATAAGATGTGCTACACTCTAAAAACTGCTGTTGAATTTTAGTCATCTGTCGAAATGTTAAGCCACAGTGGATCCTGCCTTGCCATGATATAGCAAGAGGCAGGCTAAACCAAGGACAGGGAGCCATCTTGCTGCAAGTAAAAACACCAACAATGGTGCCGGTTATTAAACAGTTATCTAATTGATGTGTTCATGTTAAGCATGGCCATAACCTTATTTTTTTTTTTTTACAAAAGAGGTTAAATGCTTAAACAACCCAGTTTTTTACAACATAACATTAGATGAAGAAGAACCCAACAGTGTCATAGAAAACAATCAACCTGTCAAACTTCCATGATTTCAATATGGTTATGTAGCTGATGCCCTGTGACGTTCTTTTCCAGGTTCTCAGAAACAATGAGCGCCTGCTCCCTGTCCTCAGTACCTCGTGTGTCAATGTTCTGTCATTCCACCTTTGAACTTGTCTGCGGTGCTCCTAGTTCCCTCCTCCACATCTTCCTAGGTGTCCAAACTGTAGCTAGAGCCTCCATCAACCATCTGGTAACCAGCTACAACACAGATGTCAGAATTTAGACAGCAGGTGGATGCAACATGTTTCAGTGCATTGCAGCACTTCTCAGAGGAACCCTCATTGAGTTTTACTGATGAATTCCGTTTCATTCAATCACTGTTTATGAATGTCTATTTATTTTTCATTGCATGTCTGTTACACAATTTACCATTTCTATTTATAAATACAGCTGTTTTATCTACCAAGTATAATCATTTTATTACACAGCACTTAATAAGGGTATGTTCTATTTAAGGTTTCCAAAAAAGAAATGTATTAATAAAGGTCCTTATAAATAACAACTATATCATATAGATATATCTATATACAGTAGTAGCCATTCAACATTTCCCCACTTTCCTTGATGGGCCCTTGGTTGGTCCCCTGAGATTTTTAAACACCAATCTTTATACTAAAATATTCTTTCTGTCATGATTTGTAGACATTAAGATCTAAAAAGAAGTGCCTTCTCCTGGTCAGGCCCTGTAATTCAGTGAAAGTGTGGAGTCAGATTAAAAAATATGCACGCCCAGGATGGCCAAGATGGCAGCCATTCGGCATTTGACAGGGATTAGCCATTTATAATACATATAATATGTATGTAAATGTATTCAATTCCATGTTAAGTTAAATATGATTTACAACCATTTATTTGTATTTTGTATTCATTATAGTCTGCCATCTTTCAGCTTTTAACTCATCTGATTTTCTTCCCAACCTCTACATACAGACTAAAAACTCATCATAAAATTACCAGTTTGTGGTTTCAGTGTTGCACCTGGAGGCTTCTTTCTCTCATCCATCCCTACAATACTATCACCATTTATCCCAAATATGGCCACCCAACGGAAAGCTTTAAACAATAGTAGAATTGCAATGTTCAAGGTGCCTGCATGTTGGAGGACCTTTGCAAGTTTGACTTTGATATTCTTTTTTAAATATCTTCAGTTTCTTCTGTGTGGATCAGTTTCTTTTCTCAGTTTTTTCACCTTGGCATCTGGTGTTTGGATTGCATACCATCTAAGACCAGCAGCCAACACCTTTTGATTTTTGTACATTTGTGATGATGTGTAACCATAGTAACTAGGGCTGGACAATTAATCACATATGCTATATACGGTATTAGCAATTTTCAAGTAAAACTCCAGCCCTTTATCTGGCAGTAAAACGCTTGAAGTGGGTTTGTTTCCACACAGAAAGGTAGAGAGAGTTGCAGCTAGCATGCATACTGTACAAGTAATAGTAATAACCTTTTCAAACAAATGTTAGTGTAGAGTCCCGCAGCAATGGATTCTGGGCAAGCAAGGTTTTTAAAAAGTGAAAGCCTGTGGTGAAACATCTACAAGCCTTGGGTTAGTGCACAGGAAAATCAAAATGAAATTGCAATATTGGTAAAAAATATTTGCAATATTGATTTTTGCAAAATCATTCAGTCCTGATAGCAACCATGGCAATTTCTTTTTACACCTGGGAGTAGCTCGTTAACATCCCAAAATGTTAAAGAGTACTTCAGCTATTTTAAAAGTCCCAGTTGGTTAAAAAGGAAGAGCTGAGGATGCAGAGCAGGAGGGAAATTCCAGTCATTTCTTCCATTAGTCAGTATTTGTAACGTAAAATCTTTAGAAAAAACATTAAACCTTCAAGCCTCAGAAAGGAACCAGCAATTACAGCAGATATGCAGTACTGAAACATGGCTGCAGGGTCACATCTATGACTCATTGTCTCTGTTTGGTTTTCTGACCACAAAACAGAGATTTTAACACTAGAGCTAATGAAAATACAAGAGAGATTGGTTGGTGATGCTTGTGAACAACAGATGGTGTCACCCAAGGTGTGTTACTGTGAAGTATAATCTCCCGATGACCTTATACTCAATTGTTGGTAGTCAGTTTTCTTCCATATTGTTTATCTAGAGTTCATCAGAAAGGAAGAAGCTGTTTACATTCCACCCTCTGCTGATGCTGATATTATGTATAATGTTATATATTTAGATTTTGCTGAGCTACAGACACAACAGCCAAATGTATTTGTGGAAATACTGGGAGATTTGAATAATGCCTCAAAGCTGGTTCACACAAGATAATTGTGCTGATTTCTGCACCTGATTTCTCTCCCTTTGAAGAGATCCGGATATCGGGGCCTCTGCAGCTAAATAATCAATAAACTAACCCTGCTGTGATATCGGGTCTGCTTGGTGGAATAGCAGGACCCCTCAGATTGCAAATTGAGGAAATCTAACATATTGGGTTCTCTTGGGCCGATATCGTAGCATTTGTGGTGTCCTCCCAAGGACTGCCGCACAAGCAGCATTACATACATCCTAGAATATTCTTCCTTCATTATGTAAAGTCCCAGTGAGCAGTCCTGTTTACTTTATTTTGCACTGCACCAGAATCCTGCACAGGTCTAATTTTTCAAACCCATATCTACTTGCATTTGTACAGCTCAGAACTGAGAACTGACACATTTTACCCACAATTACCCCCATTTGCTACAATTCCAACACTTTGTCAGCTCCTCAGCCAGGAAAAACAAAGCTTTGGATTTGTTTTACGGAGAAGTGAACTTCTTATCCATCTCTAAATACCTCTACTTGGGAAATTAAATCACAATCTTGTTGTTCCTAGCTGATAAGAAGCCCCTTTATAAGAGGCAACCTGCATGGTAGAGAACAGTAGCAATATGCTCATAGGAAAGGTGAACAAGCTTTACAATGAGAGGGCACTGATGTAATGACTGGAGGCTTTGGCATTCCATAATTTTGCAGCAAGATGCTGCATATCTTCTATAAGTATGTTGTGGACAGTATGATCTGTTCTGTCATTATCTGCTGGGGTAAAAGCATCACAGCAAATAACTTTAAGAAGCTCAAAAAGCCAATAAAGAAGGCTAGCTCTGTTGTGGGAACTCCTCTAGAACCTCTGGAGATACTTTCCCAAATTCTATATAAAATAAAGAACATTATGTGCAACTAAGAGAATGCTTTTCATCGGATGGTTAAACAACAACAGGATATCAAAGGCTTCTCCGGATTTGCCTCAAGACAGATCTGAACTAAAGATCCATCCTGCCTGCAGCTATAAACAGTTACAAAAACTTGTTTTAAAAACAACTATGAGTTACGACAACATTTAATCTAATATCCCTTGTGTATAAGTATTTTTGAATTGAATCTAATAGAAGCATTCAAAAACAAAAGAATCTAAGATGTGTGTATCTGTGCTATTGCCAAGATGGCCTTTAGAATTAATGAGAAGGCAGGCAAGCTTCCTAACCCCAGAATCCCATGGCTCCACACAAAAACAGATTCCTATGTGTTCGACACTAAGACCTTGGTTAATTATTTACATTTGGTCAATAATGAGCCACAAATCAATTTTTAATTGTGTTTGTCTCCACTATTAATCAGACAATTGATTTTAAGCACATCTTCAGTGCCTGGATGAACTTTAGCAAGTAGGAAAAAGAAAAGAGGACAGAGGAGGACAACAGTGACAACAGTGAGTCCAAAAATAAAGAAAAACTTTAATGAGGAGCAAAGAGTGATCAGACTTATTCTCAACTCAATTTACCATCTGGCTTTTAATTTCATGAGGCTCATAGCTGTTATCTCTGGTTGATCCTGTCCAGCATAAGATAAAGCTGGTGTGTTTTTTTATCTTTTAAATTTCAGCATAAGCTTCATTAGAAAGGACAAAGAGGCAGAAAGATAACCCTCCTAGTCTCTGCTCCTTAAGCAGAAAAAATATACGTATTGGTTTCTCTCAGAAGGAGCTTATTTCTCAAGATCTACCCAACAAAAGTGATTCTGAGGAAACAAATAACAAAGAGGTGGAAAAAATACAAAACAATGGATTAAACTTCAGCCAAAAACTTTTAAAAGCTGCACTAAATCTCTGAGGACCCCCGGTGGAAAATGTCAAGCGGCTTTTAAGGCACAAAGACAAGCCATTAAAAGAGTTGGCGTGACACAGAGTTTTAATATTCCATCTTGCGCACACCTTTGAAAATGTCAGCGCTGCTTTAGAGCCCCCCGTGATGGAAAGGCAGCGGCTTGATTACAGTCATCATCCTTTCCGGCAGCCAAGACTTGAGTGTTCATTTGTTTAAAGAATCAGTTTGAAAAGGTTCAAACACACCCACTCAGATACAAGGAGAAGTACATACTTAGATACATTGTCTTAAATCACATATTGATGCATTTTGGTGCATTGCAGGAAGTTGTGGCATTCCACTTTCAAAACATCATTGGTTTCCTGTTTTTTTTTATACCAATGATTCTCTTCCATTTAGACCCAGCACACCAACTCTCTTATTCTATTCTTAAATGATAACAAACCTACAAAATCATCTATCTCCAGGTAATTTTTACATATTCTGAAAGAGATCAAAATATTTTTTTTTAGTGCAAGATGGTTACAACTGAGCATTTTAAACCACAGAGTTTGCAACCTTCCTATATTGTCAGTGTTATCTGAATACTCCATAGCAATGGATGGGATGCCAGGTAAAATGGTCTTTTGAAATCTAAATTTCTTTCACTTAAAAATTTACAGTAGAACACTTTAAAATATTCCATTATTAATCTGTAATAAAATATTAATTGTTGTCTTAAAATGTTGATGTGATTTTTTTTTAATTAAATTTGTGAATTCATGTTTACTTTACTTGGTTTCATGTTTTTTGTACTTTTGCAAATGTGGGGTTATGAAGGGGAACGCCGTTTTTTTACATTGGGTCCTTGATTTTACATTATTACATCATGTTCCACTCACCCATATGAGCTTTGAGTTATCTGGAGCTGTTCTGAAGATATTTGGTTAGGTTATATCCAACTAACGTCTTCCTATGGGCAACGACTTGATGGCACAAACTGAACTGTTCATAATTTATTGTTTATGGTACGCCAGCATTCATAACATGTAGGCGAATCACTGTCCCCCAGACACCCGCGGTTATATTTTTTATATTTATATATTTTTTAAACAAAGCGGAGTGTGTTTTCCTGCTCCTGCTCTGATCTGTTTGCCTGACCTGTCTTCAGATCTCCATTGGACTCTGCCTGCTAACAACCTTCGATCTGTCTCCTGCCCCAAGCTGAATTTCCCTTTCATACCTCTTCTGATCCCTGATCTTCTGGCCTCAACTTCTGCTTCCTTATCGACACTGGCTTTGGATTCTCCTCCCGCATACTTCTGCTCTTCCTCATCTGTTGGCTTCTGCTCGTCGGTTTGCTCTGCAGACCCTTTAGCTTCAACTCCTGAAACTCTCTGTGTGGTTTCCTCCGCAGGCTGTGGAAAATCATCCGGCTGATTCCACTCCTTTCTCTGTGCTTGGACTGAACTTAATAACCAGGTTAGTAACTCATATGCTCACTATTGTTCCCCATCAGAGTTACTTGGTCACTTACCTGTGTTTCTCCCTCTACAGAGATTCCAACCATCTAATCCTAGCTGTCAAGATGCAGAACTCCGAGCAATTGATAAATGCTGTTTAGAAATCAATTCAGTCTGTCTGCCTGAATTCTAGGTCCAATGTTATGAGTCCTGACAACAGGCCATATTTTCGACAACCCCCAACCCCCCACCCCAAATAAAAAAAGGTAGTTTCTTTTTTGAGTGATTAGATCTGGTTTATAAATTTAATGAACTGGATGTTAATTAATTTTAGTGATTTACAGATGTCTTTTTTTATTTTTTGGAAGGGTGAATGTTGGCATAGATTCCAGTTAAATTTTGAACTAAAAAATACAAATATCTATTTTTGCAAGCAAAGAAATTGATTTGATTTATTTACAATCAGGGAAAATGTTGTCTTATTTACATTGCTACAGTAGTGAAGGTTTTACCTCCCTACAACAAACACATTTATGTATCCACTGATTCTGGTTGGTCAGAATAAAAAAAAAAAAAAAAAGGTCAGTAGAAGAGCCAAAGGCAAATTTGTTTTACTGGCTGTATAATACAAAAATGGACTCCCAGAATGGGAATTATTCTGTTTTACCCCAATTCCAACAGCTTTGACAAAGTGTTTAGCACTTTCAAATCACTTGTTTTTCCCTTAATGCATGTTTACTTTTTCAGAAATGTTTATATTCTTCAATCAGATAAATTAACCCAAAACAATATAAAGCAACCTTGCTCATTTATGTCCTCAGTCGCTATGGTAAGGAAACAGGGTTCACAAATTGGTAGAAAGCTTTTGTATTATTGTGTCCATTGCAGTGCTGATTGTTTACAAAGTGACAGGCATAGACTCAATCAGGCTGTAATCAGACCAATAATCCTCAGGCAGACCCTGTTTACTGCTTGCAAAACAGAAGTAGAAAGAAGAAGAGATAGTCTGTCTAAATTCATCCACTTGCAGGTCCCTGTGTCGTCCATTAGCAAGCTATTGGAAAGGGCTCCACCATTAGAGGAAAAATATGTTTTCTTACTGAGTACACAGATAGCACAGATGTCAGTTTAATTAGCAGGAGAGAGCTGCATTAATCTGGCTGAACTCAATTAGAGTTTTCCAACTCAATCAACACAATATTTGAAAAGAACAAAACAATCCCAATTGTGCTTTTTTTTCCTTCACTGTGTTTTTTTCTTCAAGTCAATCTGCATATCCCTATTTCTCACATTTACTGAACTGCACTACTGTGAAATTTGGTGGGGGAATCTAGTTTCAACCCTCTAATATTTGAATAATTTGAGGTTAACACCCTTTGATTGGCTGCATCTATCCTAGAAACCAAAGCCATGCATCACACAGTAGAGCTGTTTTTTAGCAGTTTGACTGACAGGTGACCGAGACTCTGTTGAAAATCCAAACAAGAATTGATTAACAGAGGGATTGCCTTACAGTATAAATCAACCTGCAAACAAGGCAGCAAACCCCGGGAGGCGGAGAAGCATGGAATGTGGGTGCAAAGAAAATCTAGTTAATCAGTGGCAGCATTGGATGGTGAGGCATTTATTTTTGCAAACAAGGCAGTTGTACAAGAATATACAAAGATAAATATTTAAATTTAATATGTATTAATAATAATATGTATTATATAAGTGAAAAGGAAAGCTATGTGATCAATAAAACATGAAAATAAAGACCACTAATCATTCAATTTAGTCAAAAGCAATTACAAGAAAGTCATTTTTCTCTCCTTTTAAGTTCTCATTTTGATGCTTCTAAATTAAAGTACAGGTTAAAATGATATACTCTTTTTATGTATTTATCTTTCAGCATAACTTGATGGGCGGAGTAAATAATCCCATGTCTTTAGTGTATTATAAGTGATTAAGCACAGTTGATGTTTTTTGAGTTCAGCAAATGTTGATAGGGTACAACCATTAATTTCACATTAAGTCTTGCTCTCTAGTTGTTCCATATCTAATTTGCTTACACGCAACAATAAAAGTGAAAGAATCTAAGAGGAGTTCCTGCTTCATTACAGACAAAATTGGGATATTTTAACTTAACTTTCTGCCACTTATTTCCTTTGAAATGCAACAAATAGGTAATACTTAATCCACACTTGATTCACTGTCAAGCCTAATATTTTATTGTAGTTTATAGTAGTTTTTTCAAACTATGTGGTTTTATTCAACATTGTGAATAAATAGATGTGTTATTTCTTGTGAACCAGGTTAAAAGTTTGCTTTATTGTAAAAGGCTATTTTCACTTTACTTTGACAAGTCGGTCAGAAACAGCTCGTCAGAGCCAGGAGGAATGTCTAAGCTAAACTAACGCTAAATTAATCTAGCCTGAATTGAGAAACTCTGACTTTTCAGTTTCGCAACAGCCTGTGTTTGTTAGTTGAATCAATTCTGAGTAGATTTACTCTGAGTGTGTGGTAGCAGGTAAAGATGAAGTACAAAAACATTGTTCAAACAGGTAGGACCTGTGCATCACCTCATGGGGTTCCTTCTCATTTAGATTTTTGTCTTCCATCACACAGTAAATACTAAGTGAGAGTTTGACTGCATTTTTTTTTTCTATAATGCTGTAATTACACAAATCAATGTCCTCTCCTGGCATAAAGTTCTGTTAAATACATATTAAAGAAATCTGAGTACTGCTGCAAATGTGAGGATGACAAAGACAAACTCCAACAAGAGAGAGATTCCTAGTTTAGGTCTTTGGCTGGAATACCATCGTGGGTAATCTTCTGGCAAACAGAGATGATAGTTCACCTCCTTATATACACACACTAGTCATCTTGATTGAGAAATGTTCTCAGGTACTGTATGCAGCAACACAGGTTAGCCCAGCCACCAGCAAATATCCTCTCTGTGGCAGTAAGCTGGATCACACAACAAAAACTGCAAAACCACAGAAACCCTAACACTCTCTTCTGCACCAAACTTCATGGTTGACACAGTGCAGTCACACAAGTGTTAACCCTTACCCAGACTAGCCCATTAAATTGCAAGACAGTTAAATAATATGTTATGATAGAAAAACTGTCTCCACTCTCTTAGATTCCAGGGCCATGTGCTTTATACCCATGCGCTTTTTGCCAATATGGCTACCTCTAATGGCTACCTGTAATGAAAATGGAGAGTGCCAAGTGAGAGTAGGACTTTTTCTTCTGGAGTAGGGCACCACAAACCGTTGTTTACACCAGTGCAGAACATTTGTGGCAGCCACAGATTGGGGGATAGTGGTCCCAAAAAAATAAAAAATAAAAATACCCCCCAACTTTCCCTAAAAAAAGGGGTGAAAAAAAGGTTGGGCCTGACTCTAATATACATGAGGAGATGTCAAGGATCAACATGCATAATAGCATTAGCTGATAAATGATAAGATAATAATAATGATAAGACTGAGTCTTCAATAAAGAGTAAAACAAGAGCAAATAAATTACCAAAAAAAATGATCAGATGAGTCAGATGAGTATCATGGTTTTGAAATATTTAAAAACATTTGGATAAAATATTTGTTTTGATGCTAAATCATATTATGAATATAGGTTAGAAAAATTAACTGAACTGAATTGAAATTATCCAGTTTTTTTAAGGAGTAATGTGTAAATTAATAGAAGGATGTATCACTTTATTTCTACATTACAATAAACGTATAGTTTGTGTTAAACCATTGCAACAAATCAATAATAACAAAAGTATATCATGTACAAACATAAAAAAAAAGTCTGTTTAATCTTTTGTTTAAAAAATCTTGAGAAAACTGTTCTTATTTCATTAAAAGTAAAGCTAAACAGATGAGTAAAAATATATCACAGTGACTGATGTCAGCAGTTTCTGCGAGACTTGCACAGTACAGAGAGATTAGATTCACTGAAAATGACCAAATGACAGTGACATTTGTGACAACCTAACTGCCTGGAGCAATACTCAGAAATCTAGCATCAAATAGACGTGGGCAGACATGTCTAGTCAGCCGGCGAGGGTACAGTCAGGCTCTGTCCACTGACGAGAGAAGCAAAACGGTCACACTGACCCAGGCTGTGACATAGACAAAAATACAAGGAGGTTGTGCTCAAAAATAGTTGGATGAGTGTTGAGAGGTCACTGGCAAAAAAGAATCAACAGCAAAACTGCAAAAGACTCTTAAAAAATAAGCTGACAGCTGAGCACGCATTGATAGACAGTGATCTCATAAGAAAATATGCTCAACTGGTCACACTGAACAAAAATGCTTAAGGATGTCAATCAGAGCAGACTATGACACATACCATACCCTTTTCAAAAGAGTTCTTGATGATATAAAAATACACTTTTATACATCATGCAAGCTCAGTTCTCTCCCCACCTCTGCAGGGACGTCTTGTCCTAGTTTTTCCAATGATGACCCAAATGGGTTTGTCTTCCTGCATCAATAATTTTATATTGTCATAACATCTACAAATATTAAATGTCAATAATATGAAGCATTTTGATTCACAATGATCCAAAACATACAAAAGGATCATATTGTTCTCAAAGCAAACGGAAAGGATCACAGCAAAACTGTAATTCAGTCACATAGATACATAATCACTGCAGGGGCAAAGCTAAGAATGAGGTATTATTGTATTGCTGTCAGATCTCTAAAACACATTTCAATTCCAGATGACTATGTTGCAATAATTATAGCAATAAAAACACAGACATATTAATAACAAACAGAAACTGAGGAAATTTTTGCAGAGATGTGAGTTGAGTTACAGGTGATTAAATATCAAAAGAGAAAAAGTAAGCGTAATCAGGTATGTAAATAATAATAGCTTGTTTTTCTTTGATTTTTCTTTCCTACTTTAGTACATGAAAACAACTTCAAACAACTGTTGTTGTTGTTTTCTTTTTACTAAAGTCCACCCTGTTAAAATCTGGCATTGCTCCATGGCTTTTGACTTGAGAAAATGAAATTTCAAGCATTAATAATGTAGCAGGCTAATACAGTTGCTATTATACCTAGAACTGTTTTTTTTTTTTTTTGGCTTGTGAAAATCTTTCAAGATTTGTCTCAGTTATGTGCTGGAAGGAGCAGTAAACGAGGCCAGTTAGAAAAGTAGACCAGTTTTACAAGAACTGGTAACTTGGGTCAGAATGTACTTATTTCATTAAGTCTGATTTAAAAGAATATACTATATTTAAATCGTCACATTAACATTAAAAAATTATGATATATATTCAGATTCTATACAGGGTTTTAAAAGGTTATAAAAAAGCTACAGGGTGTTGTGTACATTTGTGAACAGTCACTAAATGTGAATTCAAAGAAGAATAACAGAATACATCATTCCGATTTTTAGTAGTGTTGCACTGATGCCATGTTTTAGCCCCGATACCGATATCTGGTTGTGCAGTATTGGCAGATACCGATACCATTTGTTTGAAATTGATGTGTGTGTGTGTGTGTGTGTGTGTGTGTGTGTGTGTGTGTGTGTCCTTACATTTCTATCCGTGCAGGGTCCCATCGGTGGGAGCACACTCACTGCAGGGGGTCCAAAATCGGAGTGGGGCCCAAAATGCTGGGCCCCAATCCGATTTCAATTCAAATGTGCTCAGCAGCCCCCCCTGATGCTGCCATTGCTTTTTTTTCCATCTCTTAAAATTGGCCCGTATGGTAGCAATAATCAATGTAATAAATAATAAATGTGTGTAAAGGTGTGTGTCCGTCTTCCGCTTTCCACTGGAAGTCAGATGTTACACTTCCCGCGATGTTGGATACACACCGCGCGAATTGGAAACTTTTGGCCAATCAGATCGCTGCACTGACAACACGGAAGGAATGTACACAATTAACAAAAGAGTCAAGCCAGACGACGATAAAGTGATTGAAAATCGGTGAGTATTTTACATTTCTCTGCCTCTGCATTCAACAGGTCGAGTCCGTGAGTTTTTTTTACACAACAGCATGATTTCATATTACTGTTAGCATTTAGTTTCTGGGGTTACAATAGTCGGAAGCTAGCGGGAAGCTAGCGCGAAGCTAGCGCGAAGCTAACGCAGCTTCTGGCTTTTTTTTGTAAATATAAATTTTATTAAGCAAAATTTTCACATGCATACAAGAGAAGCGATATAAGTAAACAATTATGTCACGTTACATTTGTTGCTAAGACGCCGTTTTAGGTGGAAAAGGCGTAGTGTAAACAACCGCAGCATAGCTAAACGAAGCATAGCAGCCTGTCCAAGATAAGTCTTTATAGTTAACATAAGCTTGAAAACAGGGGCGGATTTGAGAAAAAATAAAAGAAGAAAATAAAAAGATAAGGGGCAACTACATACCAAGGGGATCTATTACAAAACAATTCAAGAAAAGATTAACTCATTCAGAACAGAAGTTGTAGTTTGAACATATAGAAAAATATAGTTTTCACTGCCTTCTTGTTGAAAGTTGTTTTGATTGTATTGATATATGAAATAAACAATTTATGAAATACTAGGGACAGCGGCTTCTGCTGGG
>NW_015151034.1:331686-335894 GCF_000732505.1 Cyprinodon variegatus | reverse complement strand
GTGTGTGTGTGTGTGTGTGTGTGTGTGTGTGTGTGTATACATATGAAGAACTGCATACTATTTGAATGTAAAATAATTGCCATTATGGCTTTGTCAAGCTGCTGCCTACCTTTGTGAAGCAAGAAAAAGACTAATACAAAGGGAAACCAGGAGAACTTTTTCTTGCCTACCTGGAATGGGTAACAATAGTTGAATAAACTGTCAGGATATATATCATTGAAAATGTGTGAGTTTATTACACCTTGGTATTGGCTTCTTGTTGTGTGTCTGAACTGATTAGGATAGTACCTCTGTCTGGATAAACAGTTATAATCTTCATTTTTTACATGTAAAAGATTTGGAAATGAATGAGAGCGGTGTCCTTCAGCTAGGAACGAAGTGTAATATTTTGATAAGGCTGGAACCATGGATGTCTAATCATCTGCTAACGTGTACGATGTAAAATATGATGATGTGGCAGACTGGGGATGTATATAATGCCTTTTTAACTGTTAATCGGGGCCGCTTCCTGAGAGGTGAGCCCAGAGGTGAGCAGCTGCCTTCTGTATATTCTAAGCAATTTCTCTGATCTGAGTAATATTACAATTTCTACCAGAATCTGTTGTCATGTCTCCTGGTTATTTAATACATATAAGTTATTGAGGGTTATTTAAAGAGTTTGTCCCAAGTGATCTCTTTTCAGAGAAAAGACCAGGAAAGATAGAGCATGAGGGTGCATACACAGAGCCTATCTTTAACAAACTTTTGGCGCTCAAAATGGTATCTGTGCCCTATTTGTTGGTACTCGCTGATACGAATACCACCATTTTAGAGCAATATCGGGGCCATGGCTGATACTGGTATTGGTATTGGTGCAACACAGTTTTTTTGGTGTGTCGTTGTGTTGGATGTTGACTTGGATGCTTTAACCAGCCCAGTCTCAAGTCTCCCGATGCCTCTAAATGGTGCATTCCCAGCGAATAAAATTCCAGCGAATTTTCACGTTGCCGACAGGGACAGCGCTTGACTGGCTTCACCTTATCAAGTAGAAGGAGCTTCTATCTGCTTGCATGTTTCAAATTAATATACCGGACTTGGATTCTACCGAGCAAGTTATAGTGTAGTATTTAATGTGTAAAGCCGAACAATGGCGCTGGCATTCCTGGGTCCACCAGATCCTCTTGAGATGCTCCCTGTTTAGGGATTCCAGGAGCTATGGCTGGATCATGATCATTTCCTATTATACCTTCGTCTGACCAGGACCAAAACTGTTATCACAGTTTGGAGGAAGACAAGCTAAACAACAAACATGGGGAAATGAAGACTAGAGCTCAGACAGGAGAGGCAGGAGTGCAGAGCAAAAGGCCAGGCATAAAAAGCACCAGAGCTGGACAGATTCAACCAGCAGCGACCATCTCTGGAACTATACAACGAGCAGGAATTTTGAATAGGTTAACAGTCCTTCTTAGGACTAAATAAAAATATATATTTTTAAATCCACCAACAAACCTCTTAAGAGTATTCCTTACTTTGTCCTGTATGAACATTAAAGCCCTGAACAACCTGAATCCAACTTTAAGTCCAATCCGACAGAATATTGTGTCGGACCAGGTCTTAGCATTTAGCACTCATTGAAGTTACATTAGATTTTGACTTAGGCTCAACTTTATTTATCCGTTGGGATAATCCTTCAGGGAAATTCTGGTTCCAGTAGATTATAAGGAGTACAAAGGGAAGAGTTAAAGCAAGATGCCATTAAAGATTAAAAAAAGAATGCATTACCTATGATAGGAGTGACAGGACATAAGAGGGACATAAAATGTATAATTAGTGATCCTCTTTGAGCCTTGCAAAAACAACAAGGGACAGAAAGCACATTTTAGGAGGACACAAGACGGATATAATAAAATGGTGATCCTTTGAGCCTCATAAAAAAAAAACTAAATTAAGAGGGGCAGACATAATAGGTAAGCCAAGCTCATCACTCTCCCCTCTTCATGAAAAAAAAAATTGATAAACTTCACAGATCTCTCTCTGAGAATCACCCCTCATTGCCCCAGTTAGCATATAAATGTCCCATAGCAATTATTGCTGTTTTTAGCTTTTCTTTAGACAAAGTTCTTATTCTCTTTTAATATAAGCACACTGTATAACTATTCTCTATCTGTTCTGGCTAAGAATTGTTTAGTGGGGCTTTGCTTTATAGTTGTGTACACTGTGTAAGTCAAATATGGGAAATTATTTTAATTTGTGTGGCACAGAGACATCTGCACAGATCAACTTACCCTTCCAAGCTGGGGCCTCTCTAAATTATGTCAGTGTGACATGGAATAAAATCAGATTGGAAATTTAAAAAGTCATACACAACGGGTGTGACCTGGGCTTAAGCTGTCCATCTTCCATTCACGGTTGGAAAAAGCTTTGCTTCTGGTGTACTCCTTTACCTTACTTCACAACATTAACCAGTCCCTTATTGGTTGACATTACACAACTTGACAGAGAGTTTCAGCTTTTCGGACTCTAGCAACATTTGCTTCCTGGAAACCTCTGGTTCCCTTCACTCTTGCTTTGCTCCCCCTAAGCCGCTGTTCATGTTGCTGACAACATACAGTATTTGCATTGCTTTGCACCTCAACAAGCTTCTATACAGTGATAACATGTAAATCACTTTCTCTTGTTGGGTCACTTGTGTTCAGTATGAACTCAACATAACATATTATCTGCAATGGTCATCCTGAATTTCAATTCATTCATCTTCCTGACCAACTTCAGTCTCTCTAACAGAAACTTCACAGCGTAAACCTGACACTGCTATTTTACTGTAGTGCATGTGTGTTTATGGTGACCAATGCACCTGTTTTCATATGGTTGTTTTGTGTCCTTTTGACATCAAGTTTCTTTTTGCAATTATTCCATAATTTGCTTACAGTAAAAAGTTATCATTTACACATTTTCTTCTACCTAAGTTGTTGATATCTGCACCTTACTATCAGCCTACTTGATGCTTTTCTGATTAATACTCTCCTTACCCTGTCATGCTAGTATGTATTTTTTGACCCACTTGCAGAATCACACAGAGAATTAGTGAGTTTTAAGGTTTTATTTCCAAAAAGTAACAAGAATCTGGAAGCGGAGAACTGCAGGAAGTCAGTTGAACTTTCTGGATGGTCTGAGGGGAGAAAGCAGGCTGAACAAAAAGGAGTTAGTTGATGATGACTGATGAATGATTGATTTGCTTTCTTAAGAGATGAAGGGCAGTTAGCATGGATATATAGGGGTTTGATTAAGCTGACTTTGCAGACCAGTGTTAATTTCGTCAACCATGACGATGATGAAAATATTTCGTCAACGCCCCTTTTTCTCGTGACAATGGCGACACGATAATGCACAAAAATTGTTTCCAGAAAATAAAAATATGACGAAAATAAAAAATGATTTTCATTAATGAGACTAAAAACAGTCAAAATTTACGAGCCATGGACGAATGGACATTAAGAAATGTAATTGTTAATGATTATTTGTAATTGTTAACATAAGTATTTCTTGAGCTTCATAGAAGATTACGCGTTGTTGCCTTGTTTGTCCCTACACGGCGCCTGTCCCACAGTGCCCCTCAGCACTCAGTCAGTAGTAGCATATCTCAACTTCGCAGTCATTGCCGTTTGTTAAACAATGCCTAGATGTATGGAGCCATTTCGTTCACAATGGGAAGGAAAACACCGGAGGAAGGACACCACAAAAGAGTCAACATGCCAGGGAAGAACACAGCGAATCTCAAGCAACATCCGAGTTGCCAACACGCTGCCATATGGAAGAAGGTAAGGAACGGGTGGGCCTGTAGTAGTGGGAACGGGTGTGTTGGTGAGCGCACAGGCGCATGCATGTGAATGTATGTGTGTGCGCGAGGGAGCATACATGTGGAGGTGTGTGTGTGTGTGTGTGTGCCTTCCTGTGCCTGTATCTGTCTGTGTCTCTGTCAAAGAAGAAAGATGTTTTACTGATACACTGGATATTAATCATTTAAATTTCATCCTCCCTACTAGATTCCTGACACAGTGACACCACAGCCAAATCAGAGGTTGGGGAAGGAAAGCAAATCTGTTGCAGAGATGCACCCCAACTGCACAAACCTGACGCCAAAGAGCAGAAAGCCCTGGATAACTCAATAGCAAAGTGGACTTGGCGTTCTGGCCTGCCTGCAAGGACCATTGAGGATGAAGACTTTGTGG